>NC_068361.1:48516447-48741447 GCF_020536995.1 Dreissena polymorpha | reverse complement strand
TTTTGACCTCACGTGACCCAGTTTCGAATGCAGCTAAGGAGCAAAGATTCTGACCAAGTTTCATGAAGATTGGACAATACATATGGCGTCTAGTGTGTTAACAAGGTAGCTGTTGACGACGCACGAGGACAAATTGCGATCACAAAAGCTTACCTTAAGAACTCTTTGCTCATGTGAGCACAAATGAATGTAAACATTACGTTTAAACAAATTGGTTAACTAATAAATAATTATCATTCTAAATAGTTAAAATAATAAAGCGTTTATAAGGTTGTTTCTGGATAGTTTGGAAACTACGTGTAGCACTAACAGAGACTTTATAACTCAATTGCCATCATGGATCGGTGTTATGGTACTTACTTTTTCTTTCAGAGGGCCCGAATTCGAATAAATGGGAAGACAGTATTATTAATTCATTATTAATTCATTATTCATTCAATGTTTTTCCTTAATGTTGTGATGAGTAAAGACTTGGCACATAAATGTGGCAATTATTTCTTTTACAAGGTTTCACTATAGCCATATAGGAAAAACTGCGGCGCCACCCCTGCCCCCCTTCATGGCGGCCATGTTTTTTTAACCGCCGCATTTTGGGAATTACGCCGAGATATCATTAGAACACATTATCTGATCAAGTTTCTTGAAGATTGGACTGTAATGTCACGTTTAGAGTGTTAAATGAAATGAGTTCGAATAAACACCAATATATTCATGTATGTGTGAATTAGACCGCTGTTACTTTCTGAAGGAAGGTTCAATAATACATTAATTGTTGAAATGAAATTTTCAATGTTAATACTAATGCAGCAATTTTGGTTGAACAATGAATGAATGAAAAAATTTTGACAAACACCTGGGCTTAGGACTTCGTTTGGGGACACACAAAACCATGGCCAAATGTTCATTAACTGATCAGTTCCATAGACATTCTCTGTGGATCAATCAGTTACCTGGATGCTATCACCATTATTGTGTCCTTGAAAATCTGCATTTGTTATTTTCAAATCTTCAATTTCATTAATCGAATGTAAAATCAAAGTATATCAAACTTACATATGCTTGTATTCACATTGTTTTAAATGCTATAAAAGTGTTGTTTGGAATTTAATTTGTAATTCCTTATGTCATGGCAAAGGGATCAATCTCTGATACATGCTTTACCTGACTGCGTCACACTTAACTCAAACAATTTAGAACTATCACTTTCATGCATGAAATATCCCCAATACCCCCCCCTCCCCCCCCCCCCCCCTAATCTCCAAATGCGCTCGACTATTCGAGTGCTTGACAGTATAACGTAAGGCATCATGGGGAAATTGTTTAAATTATTCAATAAGATCAAGGTTCAGGTATATTTTCCACAATCTATTGAACATTTGTAAAGACATAAAACAAACTAATAAGATTTTATTTCAATAGCAAAAGCTTGGGTGGGAAGTTTGGACGGTCCTTCAAAAATAAAGTAAATAAATAATTGTTTTTGTTTTTTTTAACCATGTTTTAAAGAAAACAATATTATTGTGGGGTGTGGTCATTTATGACGATCTTTAAAAAAATAAAAAAAAGGAAACAAAAAAGGTTTTTTTGTTTGGAAGGGGGGGGGGGGCAGGGATTCTGGGTCGGGGCATGGGGTATTGTTTGTGTGGAATACATTGTGGTATTCAGGTAAGTGTTGTACTGTCAAAGTATTAATGAAATCGATCATAAATAAAGAAGTTATGGCAATTTAACTAAAATTTATTATTTTTACCTTGAGAGTCAAGGTCATTCAAAGGTCAAGGTCAAATTGAACTTGCCAGGTACAGTACCCTCATGATTGTAAGAAAATATTTGAAGTTTGAAAGCAATAACTTTGATACTTTGATACTCAAGTGGATCTAAACACAAAATTTAACAAAATATTCAGTTACTAAGATAAAAAAGGGCCATAAAATTGTAAATGGAAAAAGGACCATCATTCTTACAAAATGCTTGATACAGTTGTCTGCTCTTGTTTATAGATTGGGGTCATGTTGGCAAAAAAGTTTGCAAAATATGAAAGCAATATGTCAAGGGACATTGAAAATATGTGAGGTGGTACGCAAACTTTAACATAGATGTATCAATAATATGCATATTCTTAATGAAAAAAAAGGCCATAATTCTTACAAAATGCTTGATACAGTTGTCTGCTATTGTTTATAGATTGGGGTCATATTGGTAAAGAAGTTTGCAAAATATAAAATCAATATGTCAAGAGACATTGAAAATATTTGAGGTGGTACGCAAACTTTAACATAGATTTATCAATAATATGCATATTCTAAGTGAAAAAAGGGCCATAATTCTTACACAATGCTTGATACAGTTGTCTGCTCTTGTTTATAGGTTGGGGTCATGTCGGTAAAGAAATATGCAAAATAATAAAGCAATATATCAAGGGACATAGGAAATATTTGGGGTGGTACGCAAACTTTAACATTTGCACGCTCACGCTAACGCTAACGCCGACGCCGGTGTGAGTAGGAAAGCTCCACTATATATATTTCATATATAATTTTGTCGAGCTAAAAAGCAATAAATATGAAAATATTTAAACAATAGTGTTTTTCTTGTGCACTTCATATCCTATCAATGGGAGGTTTCAAGTTGAGCTCTACCAAGAAATCATGAAGGACAACTTGAAACCAGTGTATTACCACTTTGCCACCGTGTTTATAAGAAATACATGTTGCCTTACATTATGACAGATTTTTGGTGATAAGCAGTTTGGACTAGATTTTTATTATAGAATATTGTTAAACATTGTGAAGTATTTATCAAACAATTAAGAGTCTCAAAAACTGAACTATGCAAAAGCTTAGTCATCTTCCAAAAAAAATACTACTTTATTTTCCTCAATTCTAGGGAAACACTTGTAATCAGCGGAAACAAACATCAATGTGTAAAATGTATGAATGTGTTTTGTATGTGATAAATCGCTGCAATTTAAACTACTCGATATATATTTTCCTGTTGCCATCTTAAATATAGAAGTTAGTTAATAATAAAGTATTACAGCGACCATTGTTTCCATTGTGCCCATTGTTCTGTGAACGCTGACTACTCCCAACATAATTTGCGTGTGAAGTGCACCACAAAATTCCACTAATAAAATCAAAGCGCTGTAGGCGCTGAAGGCCTGGGGCTAGGTTTAGTGTGACGTTAAATGCATTTAGGATGTTTTGCCCGAATTTCTCCCTCTGTCCGAATTTATACGGATTGACCCTAGCGGTTGAGTGCAGAAGCTCAGAGACTGTAAGAAAAGACAATAGTTGTGCATATACTACAGTGTACATAGACGGTGGAGGACAATACTGGTTGTGGGAACGATAACCTTTTGTTCAACTCTACAGATCTTGTAGAGGTTCGTCTACATAGGCGGTGAAGATATACAACAACAACAGCAGGGCCGCAAAAAACTGTTGTTGTTGGCGTCAAATAAATCACTTTCAACAGTCTAAAATAACTTTCTATTACATAATTAACAGATATGGAAAACACTCATACTTCCTTTGTAATGTGTATACAAAAGAAAATCCACTTAAGCCCAAGTCTCACTTTTGCCGGTAGAGCACCGGGCCATCCCGGTTTGCTAACGCCGGTTCACCGGCGAGGACCGGGATGATTTGTAGAATTTTTTAACGCAGTCACACTATTTCCCGATGCCGCCCCGGTTGAAGCCGGTCAACAGCCCGGCAGAGTCCAGGTCAACCCGGACTGGCTACGGTTTATCCCGGTGTAGCCCCGGCAGAGCCCCGGTTGTCGCCGGTAGTGCCACGGTGAAAGCCGGCAGCGTCCCGGCATAGCCCCGGTTGTCGCCGGTAGTGCCCCGGTTGAGCCCCTGTGAAAGCCGGCAGCGTCCCGGCAGAGCCCCGGTATACCGTAACATCGCCGGCACTCACCGTGTCTTTACCGGCATCAGACCCCGGCAGAGTTACGGCAACGCCCCGGTTTCACCCCGGTCGTCGCCCTAAATACCCCGACGGAGCCCCAGTTAATGCCGGTGGCGTTCCGGCAGAGCGCCGGTTTTCTTATATACCGTAGCTATACCGGGACTCTAACGGCATTCACCGGGACGTTGCCGTAGCTCTGCCGGGGTCTGTATGGGCCCCGCTGCAGCTACGGTGCCGTCCCGGTTGTTCCCGGTGCCGTCCCGGTTGTTCCCGGTGCCGCGCCGGTCGTTGCCGGTCCTTACCGGTGACTCCCGGTTCATTCTGGAGGTATTAAACATTATAATACTTTCCCGGTAGGGCCCCGGTTTTCCCTGGTTCATCTCGGTCGTCCCCGATGGAGCCCCTAATTATCCCGGTAGAGCCTCGGTTCATCCCGGTAGATCCAGATCATGCACCGGGGCTCCGCCGGCATCATAGTGAGACTGGGCCTTTACCCCGATAAAGAACGGTGAGCAGTTTGTGTACGTTGTCTCACGTATAACTTTTCGCGCTCGATTTGCGTACTCGATGTGCGCAGTGAAATATAATATCCGGTAACTTCGTATAATTCCGAGAATGATCATGAATATTTGTTGTTGTTGTTTTTCATTTTCTTTTTTCTTAATTGTCTCGTTAACGCAAAAATAACAATATCTTATGTTTATAAATACCAAATGTAATGTCTTCAAAAAATGTACCAGAACAAAATTCTTCTTACTGTCTCCGTAGACACTCGTATCTTTTCGGCCTAGACCGTCAAGTGAGGAACTTATTCTCGCATGAATATGCAAACAATAATAACAACTATGTCGTAGCCAATGCTTAGCAATTTTGCTTCAATAATAATTTTTACACGTTTTATGACACTGTCATGTTATATAGTGATGTTCTGTATTTACAAGGCGGGTTATTGAGATCTTCGAAGAACTTCTTTGATTGCGCATGAATTACCGCCAAGTGGTTAATCTGACTTTTGGGAATTCATTCATTCGTGGGTTTGGGCAGCCAGTCAATTCTGACTGTCTCAGAAATTTGTATCATTGCTATGGCCTTAGGGCTTCGCCCCAGGCCAAAAAGTGATATTCATTCTATTAAATAACGTCTGTAAAACAATGACTATGGTGTCATGTACGTAGTCTCATTTTGCAATTCACAAGCAGTGTCATCTTGCAATTAATTTAATCCAACAATGACCAAAGCTAGCAGATGTTCTATTAATCGATTCTATGACCTGACACGTACTTACGCAGACTGGTAACGCTTCTTGCCTTACAATTGTTCGGTGCAGAATCACTTAAGAATGTGCATACAACTATTGTCTACTGGTTGATGTCGATGGACATTTTGCGACAAAAATCATACAGTTTGTGTTTGCATTTCAAAGGTGACTTCATTACATGTGGACCCGGGGTGCGTCCCATCATTGTTACCAAACGTCAGTAAACATTAGTAACTGGCAATAAATATATATCATAGATATAAAGAGCATCGACCAAAATGTTTACAGCGATCTGTTCAAATAAAACATGGGGCGAAATAAGTCTGATATTGGGGCCGAAAAGACCGAGTTAGCCTGATTTAAATGGGGCCGTAAAAGCCGATACCTGTTAAAGGGACTTGTTCACAGATTTGTTTCATGAACTTTAAGATAGTTTTTAAATGCTTTCAACGAGGCCGCAGTGGTGTAGTGGATAAGCTGTCCGCAAAGCGATCGGGAGG
Source organism: Dreissena polymorpha (assembly GCF_020536995.1). Classification (NCBI taxonomy): domain Eukaryota; kingdom Metazoa; phylum Mollusca; class Bivalvia; order Myida; family Dreissenidae; genus Dreissena; species Dreissena polymorpha. Next base: position 48,735,775 of record NC_068361.1, on the reverse strand, counting down.
TTACGGGTTCAATCCCCAATAAGGCCACAATTAAAATATTGTTGGTTTGCCGACCCTAGCTTTTACAGGTGGGTAGGTAGGTAGGAAAATTATTTTATTTTATTTTAGAAATTATATTTTTAATACACTAATAGTCTATGAATATTTATAACACTGGTATTAAAGCACTGTTGCAGTGTAAGAAGTCCTATGAAGCTTAACCATATCTTGTTTGCTGTTTTCTTGCATATATTAATATCAAATGCCTGCTTGTGTGTTATTTCATCAAATATGTGTTCAATAAATGATGTTAATTGCTCTGAATGTAAATAAAATATCTACAATAAAGAAAACATCAATACCACTTATTGTAACAAGATATTTATAAATTATGATATGCCAATGTAATTGTATAAACTATCATGCATGGGTTTTGGTTACTTCGGTTTGCAGTAAGTATAAAACTAATTAAAATCAGTTTTCACTTGAATGAATAAATGAACAGTAAAGCAAACCGTTTAAGAAGCTATAGAAATCATTTGACTGACTGTGACAACCAAATTGAAACAAAATAAATCGTTTCAATTTTTTATCTAAGTTCTAACTTCAGGTTAAAAGCGAAAGTAGATTAACATGTGCAAATATTTACTTCATTTGAAAACTGTTATCCATTTCAAACTGAAATCTTCCGTTAAATAATAATAAAAACAAAATGTTTAAAGCACAAGAGATGCTGTGCTTTTAAATTGTTTAGATCGTATTCACAATTGAACAGAAGTTTACGTGTTGACCTTCATTGAAGATTAACACTGTCCGCCATTTTCATGATTTTGATTGTTTTGACAGGAAGCGAAAATCTCTTTTATTTCCTGTGCAAAACAATTTTAAAAACTCGTAAATTAATTTCTTTTTACTGAAAATAGTTATAAAATTTATGTTAAAACCATATGTGATATGAAACCATGCATGACATGTCTTTAAAAAAATAATTTTGAAATCGGAACCACATGTACTTTATTGTTTTAAACAAAATTGCGGACTAAGTTGACAGTTTATAGACGCTTGCATAACTGCGCACCTTCTATTATTCCAGATATTGACTACAGTATATGTGATTCACAGCTGTTGATAATGACTCCTAACACTTCCCATATACATTTGGTTTAAAATCATATCTCGCAATATTGAACGCTTAATTACAACAACCAGTTTTGAAAAAAGGTCGCACATAAATCAACCTTTACAACAATAAACAGAAGATCTTTCCACGAGGTCGGATATTCATGTAAAAACAGTCATTTAATGAGCGAACGCATGCAATACGTCATTAAGTCCATATATAATTAAGAGCGGTGTATGCACATATTCGTTATTGAACATATTCCTCTTAATTAAGCACAATATATTTAAAGAACATACTTTTTTCTCGTCGATGATAGAAGCTTGTCACCGTTCGCCAACCAATTTCACTCCTCTGCACTTAACCTACTGCAAGATGGCTAAACTTGTCGAACGTTTCCATTCGCACGTACACCACTTTGACGGTTGGGATTGGTGGAATGTTTAAGACTTCCTAGTCAAAGATCCTAGTAACAAGTGGGCTGTAAGCGAAAAAAAACAATACAGCCTTGTGCGTTCCGGCCATTGTACCATTTACGCCCTTAGTCTTAGTTGAAATGACAAGTGAAAAAAATGCGATTGCTATAAAGCGGCCCGTACATGTGTAGAAACCGCGCTCTATGAAACGGTTTTATTGAATGTGCGTGAGGTGTCGTCCCAGATTAGCTTGTGCGGTACCCTTCGTGTGTGTTTAAATGCCTGTAATTTAGTATGTGTTTGAATAGATTTTAACAGAATTAATTTGTGATTACAGGTTTTCAAGTTATAATGTTAAACAAAAATGTGCACATTCATCATAATTTTCATTATATTTGTCTTTATTTTAAAATATGTGTTTAAAAGCGGGTGCTGTTTAGTGTACATTAGCTTTTTGCACAAAATGAAATTGATATCTACCTATGGGTTTGTGTGGGTTTGTGTTCGAGAGTGCAGTAATTTTCATGGAATGAATACTGGGTATAAGGATAATTTATAGAATGTAAAAAACTTAAAAAGCCGATTCAAATGAAAGTATATGATAGATATTATATACAGGTTCTAAGATATCACATTACACTGAAACATTTTACTGTGAGTGCTTCAAACTTTTCATTCACTTGGTGACTTTTATTAAAATTTGTAAGCAAACAAATACAACACCAATTTCACAATTTAAGTAAAAAAAACGACGCGACTTTTCCCAATCTGAAAGGCCCCACCCTGTTCTCGCAATGGTGAAGAATTAAAAAAAAACATTTCTAACTTATCCAAGTGACTTGCGGAAGTAAGTAAACGATGGACAATTTAAGAAACATATACTTCGTTAAAATGAAAGCAATTAAAAACATGTTTGTTCCCAAACTGCTCGTCGGGTTCAAGAAATATATCCAAATCATCCCAAAAATTAAATGCTGCAAGCTTTAGATCCCGCAATTACGTATTTGCTGAGTGTTCATATGTCATTTGCGAGTTTTAATTTGGGTAAATACATTAGTATTGAACTGTTCAGTACGACTAAAGTTATAGTCAAACATATACGTTTTCGTGTAAATAGAAATAAGTGCGGATACTTTGTTAGCGGTGTAAGGGCCTCAGCAAAAATATATGTAAGTAAAAATAAATAGTTTGTACATGAAGACACATCTGTTTGGACTCCGGACCATTTAAAGGGACCTGTTCACGTTTTGATAAATTGAAAAAAAAAGAAACATAAAATGTTTCAGATTTGGAAATGTTTGTTGTAGTTTTTTTTTTAAGAAAACAGTAATACGAGAGTTGCCTTGAAAATGAACAAAAGGAATCCATGTTTTTTCAAGTACATCCACGGTTTTCTCGAACCATTGTTGTGTTAGCAGATGTGTTAAATACTATACTTCAATGAATATGCATTTTGTCAATATTATTCAACATGCCTCATAAGAAAATTAGTGAAGCTGTGAAGGGCATTGTTTAAGGCCTTTTGAGATGCAAATGCAGTTACAGAAGCATTCAAATGAACTAAAATGATGGACCATGCTATTTCTTTGGGAAGTATTCGGAATATTCGACATGACGCTACTGTATAGCGCAGAACAACGCCTGGTGGTGCTACAAATTCAACTTCAAATAGACGTCCATATAAGGTCACGCCTGACGCCGTATGCAAAATTCGTCGGTGGATCTCTTAAATCAATCCGCCGACCAAGAGAAAAAGGCACTGGACACAGGAATGTCCAAGGGAACAGTATACTACATCATTAGGCATGTTGTGAAAGCAAAACTACGGAAGAAGTTCAATGCTCATCAGCTCAACATGGCACAGATTCAGAAGCGCAGGGCCAGGTCTTGGAAGCTATATATTTAAAGCTTAAATGTGGCAAGTGGAGAGATTTTGTTACATCTGACGAGCGATGTTTTATCTTGGTGGAAGTTATGGAAGAAGAAGAGTATGTTATGTCAGAATGGGAGAAAACGTTGGCGATAAACTGAAAATTGTAAATCGTGATGCGTTTGCCCGTGGCTTCATGGCGTGTGCTGCTTTATCGTCCAGAGGTAAATCAGTGATCAGAATAATTCCCAAAGGGACCAAGGTAAACTCAGAATACTATATCAATACAGTTCTGAAACAATTTATACGAAAGGATGTACCGAGACTTCCGGAGGATAAACACGTCATTACTTTCCACTAGGACAGTGCATCTAGCCACAATTTTAAACACTGTTTTCTAAAAAAAATTATCAAAACATTAAGTTCATAACTCCCGAAGAATGGAATTAAGTCTCTAGATGCGGCCCATTTTGGTATATGGGGATACTAAAACGACGCTTACAGAATCGACACGTAAACTCACTTTCTGGTCTAAAAAGAGCTCTGAAGGATGAATGGCGCAAATTGGAACAAACAACCATCAACTAGACGTTGAAATCATGGCAAAAGCGTTGCAGGATAATTTACAATTGCCATGAATCTCATATTGAGCATTTGTTGCAAAAAAAATGTATTAGGATTATAAATTATTCATATTTTTGTTTTGTTCGTCATGAAATCGGGCGCCTCTCGTACTGAACATTTATGATGCCCTTAAATATCCATTATATGCATCTTTTGGCGATTTAAAAACCTGAAATTTATAAAGAGTTACAAACGCGATACGATTGAATAATTTAGAAAGTTGAATTGATATCGTTATGTTTTGTGACATTACGAGGAATGCTTAAACAAAGTATAAAATATGCCATGAACTATATCAGCATGGATGAAGGAGTGGTTAAAGCGCTAGACGTTTACTCCAAGTGTAAGTGGTTCGGGTCCAGGTAAGGATTTTTGTTTTATACTGGAGCTCTTTAGTTCCGATGTTTACATTTATCAATTTAAAGCATTAAATTACAAACTTCAAACCAGGTCAAAAACCAGTAAACAAGCCCCTTTAATATATACAGATTTATCATGTCCGTTTTATGCGGCGGCTACTAAAAAACGGAAACCGTCGCTTGCTGAAACAATAACAACATTATTGTCCTTAATTCATGACTCACTGACTCACTGTTCTTTTTCCACGAATGGTGTATTTTTAGTTTGGTTCTGGAATAGTTTGCCGACGGATAAACTGCACGATGCTGAGTGTTTATATCGTTATTCAAAAACGTTTTCCTGCCAACAAGAAATGTCTATATTGCAAATTACTAGAAGTTGGTATACACATGTTTTAATAAAACGTACTTAACCCACCGCGAACGACAACGAAATGATGGTCAGAACATTTATCATTATACTCAGTTATATACATGGTTAATTTGTAAAAATATAAGAAATTACTTGACATACACATTATTACCTTTTTATAAATTATTCACTCGAAATGCATTCAAGTAAGAGCTTACAATAATTAATGAATCAAATTAACTTAATTGACTCGCGTCATGCGAAAATGTGTCTTATGCCATATGCGACCAGCGTAGCTTCAGACCTGCATGCGCATTTGTGCAGTCTGGATAGGCGATACCCAATCCGCTAATGAGACCACGAAACCTTAGGTGACATTATAGCGCACAGCGTAGATCTTGACCGCCCGTAGTTAAAGCCGATGTTCGCATGTCCGTGAACATAACGAATACCCATATAACATACTCTAAAAACCACCAAGACTTGTCTAATGTCAGATATTGCTGACAGTCAGATCCTCGGACTTGCCTAATTTACAAAAAAGGCGTAAAAAAGTTGTTTGTTTTCACCAACCCAATTGCACTAACGTCCCTACGTGTTTGTGCGAACCACACCCTGATTTTCGGTATTGCAATATTAGTTTTCGATCATATTCACTAAAATAACTATAACATAAAAAAACAATCGATCAACTTTACTTTACTGACTTCAAATTGACCAAAACCATATAAATATAATGATAAATACAGAGTGGGAAGATTTCTGCATGTCATGGCATATTCTTATTAAGGGTAATCAATCGTAAAAGAAAAATTTAGAAAACAAAACTAACGTTTAGTCGACCTACCTACCATCATGTTTGGCTATGTTAGTGAAACTTTCTTTTGGACTAACTATACGAAAACTTTGTACTTATGTGCTCTATAACCCCTAGATAATCTAGCTTTCACCTGCCAACATTTTTTGCTTAATTGGTAATTGTAGGCTCAGGTACTACTTAAAAGTACCCCGGGTACTCTGAAGTATACTACCATGTACCCCGGGTACGGAGAATACGCTTAAAGGCACCCGGCCATACTCCGGCGTACTTTTAAACATATTTCCACACAAATTAACACAGCATGGACATGGACCTATTTGTGTAGGTCCCTGGCATGAATATTTAATAAAGACATACGTTTATAGAAATCTAGAGAACACAATAGGAACTATTTAAGTTTATTTAAGGCTCATTATTTTTCATGCTGAACATTTCAATCGTGAATTAAGATGTTATTAAGAAAATTTAATAAATAATTAAATCAGTTAAATAAATATTGAGAACAGCACAAACAACGTTTATTTCAGGCAATAAACTTTGATTTTACATGTAAAACGTTATTTAAATAAAAAAAATAAGAAAGTTATAGACAAAAGCTGATATGTCCTTTTCAATAAAAAAGTATGACATGTCCTGACATCTTACACAGTTTTGCAAACGAATAATTTCGGTACTTGTTCATTTAAAATCACAAAAATCATTTCCGGATAGATATTTTTGTATTAGCTTGAGAGCGATTTTTAAATAAAAGATTGCTAAAAACCACTTTAGTTTTAGACTTAACTAGATACATAATTTTAATTAAAAAACTTTACCTGAAATCTTACAGAGTTCCGCAAATAAATATTTCCGGACCAATTTTAGAATCACAAACTTCATTTCGGCTATAGATGTGTATATTACCTTTAAAATGACACTTACAAGGGAAATATTAATAACGAAATTGTAACTGTTTAGACAAACAAAGATATGTACTATTCAATAAAAAAGCCATCCTCGGTCTTTAAGTACTGTTTATTGGAATAAAGCGGGTGTACACTGATAACGTTGTAATCTGCCGAACTCTTTAGTATCGTTTTCAGTAGTGTGTGACGTAATAGCCAATATGGCGGCGGTCAATTTATGGATTCTGGGATTGTCTATCGGGGCATACGAAATTCCAACCATCGCAGCGACCTAGATCGGTCAGGGGCGATAAGAATGGACAGGGATAACGTGCACAAATAAATATTGCAGTCGGCTCTTTTATGATCGGCGAATACGAAAATAAAAAAATACGTTTTCAGAAATCGCACTTAATTTTAATTTAGGCCTTTTAGATTTTCCCCATAGATACCAAGTTATGGTTCGAGTCCTAGTAAATGGACTCGATAGCGTTTCAAATAAGTCTTAGCCTTTCTGTGCTATCGAGCTAAAATAAATAGGTATAAACTAAACTCAATGCTTTAAATTGATAAATGTAGACATCGGAACTACAGAGCGCCCGTATAAAACAAGCATACAAGAAAGAAGACAGAGTAAGCAATACGTGGGCTCGAACCACTGACTGTTGGAGTAAAAGTCTAGCACTTAAACAACTCGACCAACCGAACAATGTTTTGCAAAAGTGTATGAATGCTTTCCATAAATAAATATCGTATAGTCATTAAATATAACATTAACAACAGGACTCTCCATTATTCAATCGTTTCGCGTTTGAAACGTTTTATAATGTTCAGGTTTGTAAATTGTCTAAAGATGCATATAATGGATATTTTAGCGCATGATTAATGTTCAGTATTACTGTTTTCTCGCATACAACATAACCACAAAGATAATTTTTTAATTTGAAAATTTTATTTTCAATTTTGTCAATTTATAAAACTATGAACAAGTCGCTTTAAGATCTTCTATTAATGTATCAAAAGGATCTTGTGAAATTGAGATGGTCCTTGGTGAACTTTGTTGAGACATACTAGTATTTTACAATTTAAATTGTACTGCCCTTTCATATATGTAACAAACAAAACAGTTTTGTTTCGATGTTCGCTAAATCAATAACCTGTTTATCAAAATCAACAATTGTCAAGTTCAATAAAACGCTTACCTGATTAAATGATCCTCCAATTGTAGATATCGTTTTCACAACTGTTAGACTATTTATTCCAAAGAAAGTCTCAAACAAATAGAGACCAATTACAATGCGTTATTATTCGACGCCATCTTTAGTAGGAAATACCAATCTTAGTCACTCTGATCAGCCGCAATATATATCTTGTGTTAAATAGTCGCAATCTTGGCTTGTACAACTACTTTAGGTTGCATTATACTAAATAAAATTTGATTGTATGGCTGTACTCTCTAAATGATCAAAGTGCATCGATTGGAGATATGTTGTTATGGTTTAAACACTTGAGATTGTGTTCTTTTGCATATTTGCTTTTTGCTTCGAAGTAAGGCATTGGTATGTACTATTAAATAAATGTCTTGTTTAAGACTTGAGGCAACATGATGAAACAGTAAGGTTTGGAGGATATCTCTTTTCTCTAGAGTAGCCGGTAAAAAAAGTTTAGAATACAGTCCATTTTGATTTGTGAAAAGTTCTTTCTTGGCTTGTACATGACATACCTTTTTGATTGTTTAAATAAATTCAGTTAAGAATTCTCTTTCAGACCAAGGATGGTAATTGGGTTCTGTTTGTGCAAAATGTTGCATTTATTTGTGCCTACAGTTTTCGTTTTTAAAATGAATTATATAAGGAAAATATTAAGTACATTGTGACCTAAACTCACTTTGGGTTAAATAAGTGTGTTGTCTGTAAAAATAGTAGCTGACAAACATAGTATTTGGGAACAATTACACGACATTTAAGTGGGAAAATGCCAGAAATGCCCAGATCCTGCCTGTTCAGTGTGGATAGGTTATCCGACCAATGGCCCCGGCCTAAATACGGTAGAATATGGGTTTAAATCTGCTGGAAATGGGCGGTCAAACTTCGTGCACAGCATAGCACTTATGTGTCACCTTACAGTTAAACTGTGCCCGAATGGCTTGGTCAGTCACCTGTGTGGCAATAGTATGTGCATTTATTCGAGGCATTTGCCGATTGAACAACTGTCCACAAATGTCAATCAAAAGACGTGCTTCCAATTAGAAAAATACAACGGACACGGTCTGAATCCTGACTATTCGGTAAAATAAAGTCTGAAATGGGGTGGCCATACTTGATGCACATGATAGTCCTTGTGTGTTATCTTGGGGTTGAAAATGCCTTGGTCAGTCACCTGTGTGGTAACATTATGTGCATCAATTCGAGTCAGTTCACCATTGAGCAACTGTCTACCAATATGGATCAAAAGACGTGTTTCCAATTACAAACAAATGCAACGGACATGGCCTGGATCCTTACTGTATCGAGTAAAAAATACAAAAATCAATAAAACAAGCATTATTATATACATATTTATTCCAAATCAAGCCTAAATGCACTAAGCTCACGTTTACATAATTATATATTTTTTTACTTTATACATGCTTGATTATGTTTATTGCATATTCTTTCAGGCGCTGTGAGGACGGAAACCGTAAACTCTGCCACGCAACAGTCAGCAGTCAGTGAGCAGAAAAGAATTTATCAATACATTCTCTTAAAGCATATTCATGATAATGAAAGTATTGCAGGCTGTTGTAATACATGTATTTGTTTGGATCACTAATAACTCTGCAATAGTGCATTTTCTCATGCAATTTATATCTTCGATTCCTTGTACTGGCTCGTAAATCATGTGCTTAGTTGATTTTCGACGACCGCTTTCTGTTACGGATGCTGCTTTCCTCATACGCTATTTGTCCAATGCACTTTTATCCGGTGTAAGGCTAGCTTTAAGTTTGCTGGTCTTTGCAAGCACAGAGTCCGTATAGCCGAGGTTCAGTTTGTGCACCTGCGCATGTATTCGAACCACATAGGTACGTGAAAAAGTCAAATTACTAGGGTTCACAGCTTTATAGGACATATTAACACCTTCACGTATATGTGTTGTGGTCAGAATATTGTTCCTCCAGAGCAAATGGACTTAACACCATTTCAATACACGTTTGGAGTACTTCATGGTCACCGGCTAATATTTTAACATTAACATTTGCTTGACTTGTTTTGCCTGAGCAAACAAAACTGTGCTTGGCCCACTGACTTCATCAGTAACCACTGAAGTACAATACACTGGTTGTAACGACCTCTGGTATTGCCCTCTTCAAAGCCTAAATTTTACTCTGATATTAATTTGAGCAACTTTAAACTCGGCCATTCATCTAGTTTTCACAGATAGCGCAGGCCGTTTACTAACATTTGATCTTGTATGCCACAGGAACATGTCTTTAGAGAATGGAACTGTGTTGATTTCTCTCTTCAAGGAGTTGCCTCAATGTCTGAGATCCTTTAGATGGCATACTTTGTGGCTCTAAGGGCTGCTGATTGGAAAGCTCTGCTGCCACCTTCATATGTGTACTTTGCTAATTTCATATTCTGACATGAGATATCTGGTAACCTAACTATCTATAACATTTCCCTTCATCCCCTTCTTGTTCACTTTCAAAAACATTTGCCGAACAATGTCCGCTTCTATTGGGGCACTTAACTGGTTTTCCCTTATTTCTAAGTTCATTTTCGCTTCATGTTCCCCCCAAAATGTGTATGTTTTTAGTATTATTTTCACACATGAATGTACCAGCAATGGTTCTGGCTTACTTACTTAAAAATGGGATTGTTGTAACAACTGTCTCCTTCAACATTGACCACAGAGGCATTTTTTGCCATATTTTCTGCATTTTCAGCTACCAAGTGTTTCCTTATGTCAACCATGCTGTGCACATGTATGGACTTCAGGTCAGCTCATACCTTATTTGCTTGTGTTTTGCATCGAAAGAGGAGTAGGCGCAATAATATTGCATGCGTTCAGTATCCTGCGCGAACTGGTGTAAGAAATGGAAGTACTAGCTACACCTATCTGAAAGTCTATGTTAATCTGTGCTCCCCTTCTTCCCTTCCCATTGGTATTGACCTCATTGCATAGCTTGTAGTGTTTTTCAAAATATAGGCATCTGGCACTTTCAGTCTCTCTTTCTACACAAAGCCCTACTTTACGTATGCACCCCTGTCAATGACCAAGTCTCCCCTACATTAGCTTTTGCGAAAACTATATTTTCTATTTTCAGAGACATCACAGTTTGCAGTACAGCAGGCATATATATCGTATTTATTTCGGCATGGATTTTCGATGCACAAGTCTACTCGCTAAGTAAATCAATGTGCATCCATAGGAGATACATATTTTATGTTGTTATTGTTTAAACACTTGTTGTTTTGACCTTTTGCATAATAACTTTTTTATTATAAGCTAAAGCAATGGATGATTTGTATGTTGTATTAAATCAATGTCATGTTTAAGATAAGTAATAAGTACAGGATGAATCAGTGCGTTTTGGCTTCAAACAAAGTTGAAAATAACACGTATCTTTTGTCGAACGGTACCACATTTAATTTGAGTTCTATACTTGCGTAATAACTATCGTATTTTAATGCAATGATCGAGCTTACTTATCATTTAGACAAATTTGCCGATTTGAAATTCAATGCCAGAGGGAGAAGCCCATATTTAAATTTGTTCAACATGGCGATCATTGTACCAGGGATTGTGCAATTAAATATATGGGTACATAAGTGATGATAATATACATTTAATTTAAATAACTTGACAAATACTTACGTTAAAGGGATCTTTTCACGTTTTGGTAAATTGAAGAAAAAAAATGTTTAAGATTCGCAAATTTCGTTGTAGTTATGTTATTTGTGAGGCAACAGTGATACTGAACATTTAACATGCTCTTAATAGCCATTATAGGCATCTTTTGACGATTTAAAAACCTGAAAATTATAAAGCGTTGCAACGCGAAAAGATTGAATAATTTGGAGAGTTCTGTTGTTGTCGTTATATTTTGTGCCGCAACGAGCTTATATGTGCTTATATAAGGTATAAAATTCATCACTCGTTGTATGAGCACGGATGGCCGAGTGGTCTAAGCGTTAGACTTATACTTCATTGCTCAGTGGTTCGAGCCTAGTTGACGTTTTTTTGTTTGTTTTTTAATTTATTATTTTAATAGCTTTTTAGATGTTTACATTTATTAATATAAAGCATTTAATGACAAACTTCAAATCATGAAAAACTGTGAAAAGGTTCCTTTAATATGTGCAAGTATCTGGTGAAAAGCGTAATTCAATAGGTAATTGTGTTTACACAGAAGATAAAACAACTCAAGACTTATAAGACGTGAACGTGTGTACGTTCATATTTTATATTAAAGTGCCCAATATTTGATCTTATTTCTATGGCCTTATATTGGTTTTTCTTTATACACTTCAGATAACATTACTTTCTTGACATACAAATATGTGTATTTATTAAACTCCAATTCGTGTCGTCATATTGCATTATTTCAAGCTATGTAGGTGGCACGTAAATCAATATGAACCATGTCGATTACATGCTATTAACATCGTGTAATGCCATTTATTATTTTGAGTAATTTATTTTACATTTGCAGAAGCATCCCTTATTTAATATTTTCTAGAATTGTCTAAATCAGAAACATAAACACAGCTGATGTATACGTTAGTTTGCATTCGCAACACGCACATCGCGTTGACGGAATAAATCATTTAATTTGCTTCAAAATGAAAAAGTACAAAATAACCACAAACGTCTCTCAGTCAACACTTTGTCCTGTTCAACCAACAATGTCAACTGAAGCACATAGTTGTGCCACACTGATAACAATATCGGCAATCGCAATGTCGCCTCGGTCACCGTCTCCAACTGTTGCATGGTTGAGCTCAGAAGAGAAGATCCTGGAACATTTTAGACATTCCTCCGCATGCCTACTGAAATGTACGATGAAATTTTGGGAAGGATTCGTCATCGCCTCGTGAAGCAACACACTCGGTACAGGGAGCCCTTGGATCCAGGGCTTAAGTTAGCTGCCACACTACGTCACCGGGTTTCTGGTGTCAAGTACTCAGACATGCAGTATTCCTGGCGGGTCGCTGAGAATACCCTCTCTATAGTGATCAGAGACGTGTGTCATTCTATACGTGAAGAATATGTTGATGAGGTTATGACAGCCCCCTCCACACCTGAAGAATGGAGACAACTGGCTGATGGTTTCCTCAAGAATTGGAACTTTCCGAATTGCGTTGCTGCTATTGAGGGCAAGCACATAGCTATCAGAAAGCCTGTCAGCTCTGGTTCCTTATATTATAATTATAAGGGATTCTTCAGCATCATCTTACTGGCCATTGCCGACTCGGACTACAAGTTCGTATGGTGTGATCTGGGTGGTGAGTATTAGTCTACAAAAATTTAACTTCATTATTTTGTAATTGCATAAATTATATACAATTAGTGCTGTTTTCAATGTACAGTTGTATACTGACAATTTCTTATCCTTTTGTATTTTCAGGATACGGTTCAAGTGGAGATGCAAAGATTTATAATGAATCAGAATTCCTGGAGATGGTGCAGGATGGTTAAATTGGATTTTACAGACCCGCAGCCCTTTCCAAATGACACCGTCGACATGCCCTATTTCTTGGTTAGATATGACGCTTTCAACCTTAGCGAGAACATGCAGAAACCCTATGGACATGGAGTCCTGACAAGAGACGAAAGCATCCTGAACTACCGGTTATCCAGGGCTATGAGAGTATCAGAAAATGCATTTGGGAGTTTGGCCAACCGATTCTAGGTACAGTAAAGTTCCGCTATTAAGACCAGGCAAAATAGTGGTCTCAATAGCGAAGTGGTCTTAATATCGGACCATTTTCCTTCATAAATTAACCATTTTGGATTTGAATATTGTCAAAAAACCGCATTTTTTTTTTAATCTTCGAAGTGGTCTTAATAGCAGAACTTTACTGCACTACCCTTTTTCAAAACACAATTTCATTTATAAAAGAAATGCTCACGTTAACTTTTAACACATAGCAATACTGGTCATCTGTAATTTCAGATACCTCTTACAAAGATGAACCACGGCCCATCCACAGTAAGGCTGATTGTAAAGACATGCTGCATTCTAGACAACTTGATGAGGATCAGGTACCACACCATGCAGAATGCACTGGTTGACCATGATGATAGAAGAGGCGATCTGGTTCCTGGGGAATGGAGAAGAGGTCGAAACTTGGAGGATACCAGGAATGTCAATATCAGGTCACACAACACAGCAACCAAAAAGGCAAGATTGTGAGAAACACTCTGAAGCACTAGGTCAACTCTCCAGCGGGATGGTGCCATGGCAAGACAGGATGGTGCCACATTAGAGATTGAAATAAAGTGTTACATATTACTGGAATAAATTAATAAAGAATAATGTTGTGTTTTGTATTGGCCTTATAAAGGGAAGTAATAGTAAGACACGAAATTTGCGCACAATCTTTAATGAAAAAGACTTCATGCAAAATCAACATGCATACATACGATAAAAAAACAAATACCGTGAACATCTACATAATCTCACTGACAAAGTATTAACTTTACTGAGTACATAATGAAAACATCTCAGGCGTAATCGACATGCGTTAATATACAATGAAATTAAAGAAACAAATACGGTGAACATCCAGTGACATAATGTCACTGACAAAGTGTCTTCGGTACTTCCCTGAGTACATTATGAGGACATCTTCAGGCGTAATCGACATGCGTGCATATACATTACTATAAAAGAAACAAATACAGTGAACATCCAAATAATATCACTGACAAAGTGTCTATTACTTCCCTGATTCAGAAACACCGTTTCGGAAATATTCGGCGGTATGCGCAAGGTTGCGCTTACATTCGTATCTTAAAGCTCTTAATAGCTACTAATCGCTAACCGAAAGAACGAATATTATTTGCGCGACCTTACGCTTTCTAGCGAATTGAAGTAACTGTTCGTCACACTTCGTAAATCATTCGCACCAAATAGTTCCTCTACGTTCACCTTTCGTTATAATATTACACAATGCAACACATTTTCAAACAATTTCGGCAAGAATTCGCTAGAATTTATTAATTTACCCTTTACGCCAGGCTTCGTCATATGGATTCGTCTATGTGTGAGGAGGCTTTAAACGAACGGTTCGTTTTATCAAAAGTCACAAAGATATATCTTCCGTTTTGGTCTGGTACATCGTTGAAGTATTTTTTGTCTAAATAAGACGTCAGATGGTGTAATACTTTTATTAAATGGTATATACTTTCTTATTGATAGGATATTTTACATAAAACGTATTTATGCTAATCGGGTTTTGACCACCGCCCAACATATTTAAGTCAAATAAAATAATACTTATAATACGACCATAAAATGTTAACGTAAATATTTTTGGTAATCTTAACAAAAATCCTTCAAATGTACTATAATAGAGGACGCACTATTGCCGATGTTTATTGGAATGTTTTTAACTGGAGACGTAAACACCTCCGTTTGGTAGTGCGCTCTATAAAAAAAGACAGGAAATGTTTCGTATGTGTTAAAATGCGTCTTTAACGAAATTACTGATATTCGGCAATTTAAATAGTGTTGTTATTTTACTAGATTGTGTAATTCGTCCATTCCCTGTTTTATAAATGTTATTAATTAGTTAAATTTACACTGGTCTTGTGATTGGGCTCACGACTGCGATATAAGACTGATGCAGAAGACCGAATGTTAATACTACTGTCTGAAGCCCAATAATAGGGCCAATATGTATTTAGCAAATGAGTGTTATTGTATTGATTGCCTTCATGGTATTGTGCAGCAGATAGTGAGGTTTTAAGTATCGAGCGTTTATATAAATATACATATAAAAGCACGTTTTAATATTGTGCAGATAAAAAATCGATGCAAGCTGTAGCATATTACCTTAGATTCTCAAAAATTAAAAACAACAACTATATTAAAGATTTCAATTAAAATAAATGGCTGCGACAAGGGTCAATCTTTTATTATAAAAGTCACTTTCATGCTGAAAATGTTAAGATGGTTTCGGCGTGTGGATACATCAAACGCTCAGCTGACTGACATAGAGAATGTCGTTGGCTCACACAATACAATTTAATAAAAAAGTCAATGAGCAAAATGTCTGCAAAGACGGACAACGGTCAGTACAAGATTCGACCAATAAAAACAGGATTAGCTCTGCCTATACGAGAATACATGCGTTCTACGTCAATTTGAAACGGTTAATTATAAATAATTTTACACTTTAAAAATGCATTAAGTTTGCTTTCAAAGTACAATAAAGTTACACTTACCTGAAACCAAGCAGACCAAAACCACCAGAACTGTCACTGCTTATAACAAAAAAGGGAAAAAAGAGCTGTCATAGAGTATCCCCCGTCAAGAATGCATTTTTATCTAATTTGCGATTTTATTTGTTTCACACAGAAGTTTGCGTTTGTTATTTTAAACAAATGGAAATAATTCCTAAACAATTCCATTGTAAAACTACGACAATATGCAAATATTTATTTAAGTCTACTCTACTGGACAAATGCAGATACTTATCATGTAAAAATTTGACGAAAATCGCATTAAATGTATGAAAAAAAAGACAAACAGAAGCTTGTTTATGTTAATTTAAACAAAAGGGAAATACTGCCTTAGGAAAAACGCAACCTTGACACAATGGAATGAGGCACATGAAGATTATCGCTCTGTTCAAGTTTGATGAAAATCACACGTAAAATGTTAAAGGAGTTGAACACGTAAGCTTGTTTTGTAACTTAAAAATAAAACTGTCTACATAAATTTAATGCAATCAATAAACCTTGCAAAAATACACAGTAGCACTTGGAGATCATTTTCCTGTACTCCGAAAATCACATACAGAATCTAGGAGTTACGCAAATAAACGTGTATATGTAATATTACTACAGAGCTATTATTCCTTAAAGAATAATAAAATCGCAAAACCTTGACACTATGCACTGTAACACTTGTAGTTTACTGCTGTGGACGTTTGACAAAAATCGCACCTAAAATATAGGAAGAGTAGCTAAAAAGCTCGTTAAGGTAATTGTTAACACAGGGTGAGAACTTATTTTGAAAGAAGTATTCCAATTGCGAAACATTGACAATTTGCGTTGTTGCACTTTGAGATAATTATTCTGCAAACGTGTGACGGAAATTGCACGTAAAATGTAAAGAGTCGCGCATAGAAGAGTCAGACGGACATAAGTACGCATGCACTGCGCATGGAATAATGCCTAACATTTCGAAAGGCCCTATTCTCTTCTAGTGCCGATTGGATAACACTTTTGTCGAAATATCTACATGTTTTAATCATTCAAACATTTAATATTAATTGAAGGGAATGTTTTGAAAAAAAGCGTGTTTGTTCATGTAATTTACCTTCTGTGGTGCATGATTATACACAACATAAAAAACGTATACTCGACGCGAATTGCGTGAAACATATTCTTTTAGTACGTGTGATCACTTGGAGCTGTAGTTAAACTGTGAGACGTGACTTAAATCATAAAACACACATTATCCATACGGAATCGTAGACAATGCATTTCAAATCGATACCATTGGTCAGCTGTGTAAAAAATAGCATAACTCTGAACTCATAATTGGTTGTTCGCAATGCAACAGTATTTATTCATAAAAAACAGCATCAATTCAAGTTTTGCCGGATCTTTTATGCATCGAAAGACTACATTTTATATCATTAGTGTTGTCGATGTTTTGTTCATTTTTAATGAAACTTTTAACTTTCAAATCATAAAAATAAATAATGTAATCAAAAGGGACGTGATAACCCCTTGTCGCTTCAGGGATTCAACTGCATGATCTTACTGTTTTGCTTATTTGACACAATTAATGTATCACAGCCACTTAGCAGTTATGAATACATAAATTGAATGTCTAACCAGTCACTACTTCCCACTAGTAGAGCCCCTGTAGTCAACATTGACCGAATGTCAGTTAATAATATTTTCTCACAGGGTAAACGAATGTTGGAGAAGTGATTTTCAAAATGCATATTACCAGAAGAGTTTGTCGCTTCTTTTCAAGAATTAAAAAAAAAGTTTAGAATTAAAAAAATTACACAATTCAATAATGTAACAGCGATATTTTACGAGAACATTTTCAATCTTGAAGCATCAATTATTCAACAACCCCCTTCTTACTTTCTAATCACGACCTAAGTCTTTATCATATCCATGCTTTTGTCATCAAAAATAGGTTAACACTGAACATCCGAAGCATCAGTATTTCTGGGATTAACTGTCACATCCTAGTCAAAACACATTCAAAATGTAACTCGTTTCAACACCAGACACCAATTTATTTACAATGCAGTATATTTCCTCACCAGTGCCTATCATGTACAACAGTTGTTTTAAGTGGACGTTACTATATTTTACTATATTACTATATTTTTTTCATATAAAATATACGTTCAATCAAGGTAAGAATAGTACAGTAAGAAAGACTGACATTAAAATAATGGTATGTCTTTCTTAGAATACATATTTGTTGGATTTTGGATTTGGTGGAATACCGATTTTAATTCACGAGTGATCATAGAAAATGTTATTTTGTATTGTCACGAGTGTTTTAAAATCAATATTCCACCAAAACCAGCACATTTTTTTATTGTATGCGTACAAATGATTATTTTTTTTATTTTGCCATTCCGGACAATATATTTCCCCTTTGGGCGCCCCCAAATTTTTTAAAAGGAGGCTCATCCGTATATTTTTAAAAACATCAATGCAGAGTAGTCGCCCTGGGTAAAATTGCCTTTGATTTGGGGATCACAATGGGGAACCAAAGATATCTAAAACATATTCCGGTAAAACAATGAAAATTATCGATAATTTTCACTGTTATTTTTCAAAGTTTGAAACAGTGAAATAACAGTTTTAAATCACTGATATTTCTCTATAAACCATCATAAAGCATAAAATAAATCTGTTTAATTTGTGAAAACACAAAATATAGGTTAATCGTTATTACATATGTATTAGAGGAAAGCGTTGCTTACCTTGATAGAAGAAATGCAGAAAATGTTATCGTGTAAAGGAAAAGAGGGTGTTAGACAAGATTTGTGCGTTTTATTTCTCACAAAACATTCACAAACTCGTCGATAAATAATCGCCAGAAGTCGATATAAAACGTTTCATCGAGTGACAGAGTTGCAATCTAGTGGCGAGAATATGCTATGGCTGAACATAATGAATATTGTGTATCAATTCATTTACATTAGGTAAATTTATAAATGTTTTTGTGTATATACAAAAATATACCGGGGGTATACTTAATGATAAACAAATGAGCATAAACTCATATTTTTCATAGGTACCTTCTTACATATGTATGTAAATAAAACTCGACTTAGTGACTAGTTATCATGTCCTTTTATCGTTTTTTGCGGTACATCCGAAATTAGTTTGCCTGTGTATGTTCTCGCTAATTTAATACACAAATAAATCTATTACCGGTACACCGGTACATCGGATGTCCATTAAAGTGCATATAATGCCATTACCCGTATATAAATTAAGGCGAAATTAAATACCAACATAAATCATTTACCTTTAAACATGGTCGAAACGAAAGCCCACGTCCCTAGCTTAAAACAATGATTGAATTTTATATAGTTGCTCACCTCCTTATCTATGATCCATTCACGAACTTAGATGTCGTGCGACAAAGCAAACGACATAATTTTGGCTAAGTAACGGAATAACAAGTTTAAGATTACTTTGGATACTCTTAAGTTATGTTATATGACGATGTTTATGTTCGTAAACCATCGCGTCAAGATTAAACTGGTTCCAATGATAACTTCGAACATCCCTTCCGGAATTTTAAACCACGAAATGATAATTCTTTATTTTGTTATTTATGGTTTTACGCAGTGTTTTCGCTTTTTACGTTTTGATTTCATATAACAATTGCCCTGATTTTCATGGAATATGAAACCGTCATTTTAGTTGAGGACAGATTTCACTTCACGGCTATTGTTATCGTTCCCCTTGTAGGGTTCCCTTGGTAACCTTTGCAAAGATATTGTGACTGGATGATTCACCAGAGAACTTATCTCTTAAAACTTAAACCATACAACAAAAGGGTCATAAGTCCTAAAAGCGTTCAACGGAGACCCGAAACCGAACAGGTAGAGTTCACGATTTTCTATTATAGTAAATTATTTCTCTGTTAAGCACTCAGTCCTAAATCATATTCGATCTCGACATTTGTTGCGCAAATTTTATGAAGATTGGGCAAAAATACACGTTTCACAAGTTTTACCATAGCCATACAAAAAAACTACCCCATCCCCTGTCAGCTTTGTTTTTCAAATGACCGGGACCATTTTCAAACTCGGCAAAGATATCAGTAAGAAAAATGTTCTGAGCAAGTTTCATTCTGATTGGGCTCAGATGTAATTTATAGGATGTTGACGAGTTGTTTAAATAACCTAAGCTGACAACTGCCAGCCCAACCATGCGATATTTGCATGCCTTAAGTAACATAATTACAGGCGTTAACAAGAATCTCCTGATCGTGTTTATGGAGTTTAATTTTTCCTGCACATTGTGAACAGACCGGACACATGTACGAGCTCAGTCAAACATCATTTCAACAAATGTTCTGAGCAAGTGTTAGATCTGATAAAAAGGGAATCAGTAGTGTTCACAATATTTCCCTATAGCTGTATCAAGAAAACTGGCACCCATGTTTTTTCAACGGACCAAAATGTTACAACGATATCGTTCGAATAAATATCTTGACCAAGTTCCATATAAAATAAATAAATACCTCGAGTATTCACAGTGTAAATGTGGACGACTCACGACGCACGACGGTCAAACGGCGATAACAAATGCTCGAAATGTGTTGTGTCCAGATGAAACAAGTAACCGGTAGATGCCAGTCGGCAACATGTCGAAACCATTTTCAATAGTGATAGTAATTATTTACCAAGCTGTACCATGCAAAGGTATTGCATTTGGCCATTAACGTTACCTTTGCTTTTAATCAAAGAGATACATGCTTTCACCACATGAACGGTGTCGGTAAATTGTTTCAAAAAATGAAAGATCTATGAAGTATCAGTCCAAGTAGGGTGCCAGATAGGACAATTGACCGGTAATCGTGACAGTGACCTTTGTAAAGGAAGAAAGTTGTTACAACTGACACGCCGTCTCAATATGTTGAACATGTATGGTAATTCGTACTAAAAAAACATGATTAATGATGAAGTTGAAGTATAGATGGCTGTTTTGAATTTTAAATTTTGACTTTATGAATACGACTTTGACCTCTGAGGCATAGACACGTATGTTGCACGCGTTACCATAGTTATATCATGATTATATGTGTAGATTATTTAAAATTCCATTATCAATGATGAAATTATATTCCGGACAAGGTGTTTTAATGGCCCAATTTCATCCTAGGCCTTTAAGTGTAACCTCTTTCTTTGAGGTAGGGAGACGGGTTTTACACTTGCGTTACGTCTTCCCCACGTGGTGGTCGTTTGTGGGTAAGTTATTTTGAAAAATGCGAATTGCAAAGTTGCTGTCAAGACAAGATGTTTTATGGCCAAGTTGATTGTAACCCGCCTCGCGCAAGTATTCCGCTGAAGTCTACAATCTTAAAACATAACAGTGATTTCAGTGTGGACATCGATGCTGTTCCGGTACAGAGATCGAAAAAAGAACAACAACACGAGAAGCATTAACTAAAAACATGACGTCCAGTAAATCAAGATGCACATATCAATTATTAAGTAGAATGTAACCTTTATTTCGAAATAACATGTGGACACAAAATCCGCATGATTATATTCCCTCTGAAAATACATATCTGTATATTATAGACAATACACATAAACAATTAAAGGCCCATGCGGAGCACATCATTTGATCAAAAACAAAATTGGCCACCTTTAGCATAAACTTTTGCAATATGATTTTTATATTCTTATTTGTATCTTTATCCAGCAAAATGTATATTCATTTCTCGTGATACCATGAGTTAGTAATATTTTCATTTCATGGTTTTCTGTCGTTATCAGACTGTATCGGTTTTCCATTTTGTTAATGGCGAGTCCTTAACTATTGAGAGTTGATTTCTTCATCAATTCCAAAGGACGTCGGTGTATTTCACATTCAATGTGTGCGTCTTAGAAAGAAGAGTATGATTGTAAATCGAAATATCCGAACCAACTTGCATTACAACCTCACCTGGTATAATTGTCTAAGTTACAACCTCAACTGGTATTATTTTCTAAATGCCGACTATATTCTGTAACATCTGTTCGTACAGAGACTGGTTACATTCGGTGACTATATGCACGTTCTTGGGCATTGTGTCACACCGGTCTTACAGACCTGTGTGAATGCGCGCTAAGCATTGTGGGAAACGGACTTTTTTCCATCATGGCGTAGGTAAACATAATAAACACGTAAGTGAAAAATGGTAATTAATTATTATCAAAAACAGGCCCCATCAAACCGGGCCAGCTGAAATATATACATGGATGCAGTTTGTGCTTCAAAAGGAGCCACTTTTCATGTCAGTCTATTGTTTGTAAGAATCACCTAACACGTAACTTAGACTAACTAAACACGTTGCAAGACTGTATCTTCGAAATAGTAAATAAATCAAAATCATTAATAAATATTTATAATTTAATACCTGCTGAAATTTGAGGACGTAAACGATTTAAAATAAACGCTGTGAACATTACAAGGAATCTTACATGTAGGCCTCATGTGTGAAAGGAATAATCAGGGATAAAATAAATGGAGTTCAAAGGATCTAACATTTTGAGGAGGAAGTCATGGTATCTTGGACATTTGGCACTTTCATATATTTATTTAGTAGATACTGAAAATGCTGAATGTGCTAATTGCAACATCAAAGACGAGCAGGTGAGATTTTTACAGCTTTATTTTTCTTGACATAAAGTCGTATGTTTTCCATTTAATTTATATGGCGCTCTAGTCTTATTTATAAGACGCGCAAAGAATTTAGAGATACTTTTTATATGGGCTAAATTCTTTGCTCCAAATATTACCCATATAAAAAGTAGCTTAATATTTAAGAGCGTCAAAAATTTGGACTAATGGTGCTCAATTTTAGCTCGGCTGTTTTCGGGGAAAACCCTAGGTATTGTCATAGCTCGTCGTCAGATGTCCGCGTCGTGCTAAAACCTTTACATCGGCTCTAAAATCAAAGTGCTTCCACCTATAACATTGAAACCTCACATGTATATGCACCGTGATGATTTCTACACACCACACCCATTTTGGGGTCACTCGGTCAAAGGTCAAGGTCACTAACCTCTAAAAAATTCTTTTAAATTTCATTTATTCAAAACTGCACCGCAGCCTAGCTTGGCACCCATAATGTGGTGCTCTTGTTTATATATAATTTTAAAAATGTATTAATAACCAGAATAGTTTATGCATGTATAAAAAAAAAGATACAGCCATGAACAGTGTGTTTTAATTTTTAATAAATATGCTTTGATTGCGTATATGCAAAACAATGAAGTCCATATATTGTTAACTGATTTTTAAAATGTTGAATGTCACACATTACGTACCAGTCCGTTTATATACCGAAACTTTATGTACCACTATCTGACACTTTATGTACCATATTTATAATATAAAGAGATAACTAATTTAATATGAATGTGTGTTATTGATGAAATGTATTTTGTGTGATAGTATTTATGAATTTAGACTTATATATTGGCGATAGATTTTATATTTTGTCAGATTGTCTAAGTGTCACTGAGTGTCTTAGTTTAATTTATTAGCCCAAGTACATGTAGTACTTAATAAATGATTTATTAGTCTTACCTGAAATTGAAGTAAGTTATAAAAATTCATTTGTCTCTTATCTTATCCTGACTAAGGATTATAAAGTCTAAAATGTTTGTATTATATTGTATAATTGAAATATGATACTTTGAAGAGAAGAGAGAATGACCTCAATGTTCAAACTGTAAAAAAAATCAAAATTATTTCCTTCTTTAGACTTTAATCATGTTTAGAGAATGACCATAATTCATCAGGACTGCTATGAATGAATGGACAATAACACCTATATTTTATGTAGGTGGTACATAAAGTTTCAAAGTACCGGTAGTACATTAAAGGTCTGGTACATGTACATAAGGTGTTACACCCTAAAATGTTCATGGTATCAGTGTTTCAATAATGTAGAGTTTCTTATTATGTATTGCTTAGGTTGTTTTGTTTCAAATTTCAAATTTGCATTTATTTTTAAAGCATTTTCAGTCACTTTGTGAATTCCATGTTTTTTGTAATAAGGTGAATTATGTTGTACATGGTGTCAAATATTAATTCATGGTCGCTATGGTGTAGAGAATGATGTCCGCTGGGCGTGGGTTCGATCAATACTCTGGGAGTTCTCCTTATCATCTCCATGGACAACAAGTGCTGGTGTACCAAGTAGTAGTAGTTGTAGTAGTAGTAGTAGTGGTGGTGGTGGTGGTGGTAGTAGTAGTAGTAGTAGTAGTAGTAGTAGTAGTAGTAGAAGTAGTAGTAGTAGTAGTAGAAGTAGTAGTAGTAGTAGTAGTAGTAGTAGTAGTAGTAGACTAGTAGTAGTAGAAGTAAGATCAGTAGTAGTAGTCGTAGTTGTTGTTCTTGTTGTAGTTGTAGATAATTAATTAATTATTAGTAGTAGTAGTAAGAGTTGTAATGGTTGTGTTTGTATTTGTATTGAATTCTGATAATACAACACAATGATGCTGCTGCTAACAATGATGATGATGAATATGATAATGCTGCTGCTGATTGTGATGATGATTATATGATGGGACTTTGGTATTATAAAATTTGTGAGGTTCAAACACAAAACCTGTTGGATAATAAAACTTCTCATTTTATGACAAAAGAGCTAGATTGTAGAGTAAAAAATAAGTATAAAATTCGCTAATAGGAAAGCTACCATTAAAGGACCATGATTTGTGGGCTTCATCAAAAGCAATACATGAAACAGTTATATCTCTTTCAAATGCACTCAATATTGCTGTTCCTATTGATATGCTCAGAAATGCTTCTGGATGGGCATACACCAATGAGTACTTTCCTTCAGTTATTTCCTCTAAAGACACATTAACAACACTGTCGCCCTTAGCAGGAATTCCGGACGCCCCCCCTAAGATGTTCCCTCACCAGACATTTCCCCCATTTTAGTTTTAGTGCTTACATTACCCCCCTCCTCACAATAAATTTATAATGGTTTGGTTGAAGTAAAATCTTGATTTATTATCAAAATGATTTTTTTGCTTATGTAATCTTATGTAATTAACTTTTTATATGAAGCAGCTTGTTTGTTGTTTTCTTTGGATTAATCATTCATTATTTTTGTTAAACTGTTTAAGGAGTGCATGTAAATCATTAGTAAGACGTGCATGTTGGTGTACTAGAGGAATACTAGAGGAATACATGAGATATTCTCAAAATCTTACACATGTTGTTTTTAATATAATTAAATAGGATCAATTGATGAATTAATTCAGTTTGAGTCAACTTGGGCTGGGTTGTAGAACTATAGTTATTTGTTGTTTTTAATCCAATTAAATAGGGTACTATGTAACTGTCAAAGAAAATATGCATTCATATGCATATAAGCCAAGTTTTGGATGTCACTGATATTTTCAATTTTACTAGTACCTAATTAAGACTAATTAAAACAGAATTGGACTTTCCTTGCAAAGTATTTATTATTAATAATAAAATAAGCTAATGTAATCAAAACATATTGATATTTTAATAATTTAACTCATGATATTAATAATATTTAAATTTGCCCCAAAAAACTAGGGCAGGTAGATAGGAAGGATTTTTTTTTTTTTGAAAACCAACAGTGTTGTCAGTGTAAAATATTTGTAAACCTTCTTCAATTTCAGTTTCACATTTTATGACCTGCAACACATTCTATGCTACTTTATTTTACTATGGTAAGTCATTAAAGTGTTATTTATTTTTCTACTATATAATGTGCTAATCTCATATAATGAATTACTACCCGATTTAAAGATGACACCTAATCTAAATTCATTAATACACTAGTTATAATTGTTTTATTGTAACATACTATTCCACTAAACAATGACCATCATAGAACATCAATGCTGTGCTTTTACTAAAATTTTCATTGATCTCAATTATTTAAAGAAAAAAATCTATCAAGCACTTATAAAAAAATATATAATTAGGGTGTCAAAATTTAACAAACTGAACAAGTCAATTTGAACTTCTCTTGCAATGCAAATGGAGCCACTTGAAATACCAAATTGTTCCCATACTAGTCGGCAATATAGTTATGACATTGTGTCTATTCATAACATGCATCAGATACACCTTCTGAAACTTTTTAAGCGGTTTTGAAAACGCTATTTCATTGCAAACTTTCGTCAATAAAGGATACATGTTGTTTTACAACCGAAAGTGAAAGTACAGTTTAAAAAAATGAATAAAGAGCGAAATTGTTGAAAACTTACGAAAATTTTAATTGATACTAACATAAGACCGTAAGACTGAACAAAACTATACTTAACTTTTAAATCATAACATGAAAGTTTACTTATAAAGCAAATTCTTCATTCATCCGCGGACTTCTTTGTGTCGTAGTCATAAATGCCTCCAAATGGAGGTGCGTGATGCGTCTAAGTATAGAGGTGACACTAACGTAGTGACGTCACCATTTATGTATAGAATGCGTTCTTGGGCCGCTTCATCATACCGGTTCAATCCACAACTAACTGACCAACGGTATAAAATCCTTTCAATTCCACGCTGGCGGACGAAGCTACACACGTTTTGATGACGTCAGTATTCAACACTACAGCCATCAATATTTCATCCGCGGGAAGATAGCGTTCCCAACCCTGTTTCATCGAAAAATCAAACGATGACTTTCGCAAAACACACGGAGTCGTTAGCCCTCAAGATCTTGTAAAATTCCTAAAACAAAAACGTGATCACATTTCCATAAGGTACTTGTAAACATAATTTAGGTCTATATCCGTTACGTTAGGCTCTCGTTTTAAAACGCCGTTCCAGTCGAAAACAGTCTGCCCAAACGTTAGCGGCGATTTTAATTCAACGCTGGCGTAAACGTGACTGCCGTAAAACCACGTCGTCGAACACTGCCGAGGCCATTACGTACTGGTCAACGATTTCGTAACCTTTCTCTAACCCGGCGTCAATACGAGGTTGGTAAATTGTTTTTACTACGTAATTCTCGATTCGGTTGATAAATCGACCAGCGGTTGAGTGGTCTTGATGTTTTTTCAACGCAACGAAGTCAGCCTACAAGAAGACCATGGTTTTCAACCTAAGCAATTCAAATGTGCTTAACCCTTTGCATGCTGGGAAATTTGTCGTCTGCTAAAATGTCGTCTGCTGAATTTCTAAAATTAGCATTTTCTTCAATTTTTTTCAAAGAATACTATCAGAATAGCAAACAGTTTGGATCCTGATGAAGTGCCAAATAGTGTAATATGCTTAGGACCTGTTATGTTTCACAAATATATCCCATATATCAGTTTTTCACATGCCATGCAGTGCATTAAAATGAAAATTAAGCAGGGACAAATACAATTGATTTAACAACATGTAAATTTCAAATGTTGGCATTACGAATTTTAATAATTACTTTTAAAGTATAACCACCTGGTAAAACATTTTATTGGTATCATCTATTGGAAAGAATCATCCTCTTGACGTATTTAATACTCGCAACGTTTTCATGATTGATTATTCTTTTACCTCGGAGCGATGCGTTTTTGATCGGCACTGACACTATGAATGAACCCATGTATGCCTAATGGACTCTCCTATCCTTCTAAATTGGATAAATTTATTTCCAAAATTAGGGATGCCTAGTATATTTATTTCTATATGTAGAATATTTCTTACAGAAATTCCTTTAAGCAAACAGCGCAGACCCTGATGAGACGCCGCATCATGCGTATACATGTGTTCTCGGAATTTGGTTCCTTCGTTAAATTAAGGACCACATGGTATACTCATAAGTATTCTATCCGACTGGTGCAGCTGAATATTCATTGTGTGTATATTAAATAGTCAAATTAGGTTTTATATACCCGACTTAATATTGTTGTGTTCGGTATCTAAGGATACGAAGGTTCGACCTATTTCTCTATTGGACATTGACCTAAATATGGAGATTACAAAGATTAGCATCCCAGACAAGAATGGTACACCATACGCTATGCTTTCGTCCCTTTGTATTCGTGTTTTAGTAGCTACACAGCTATGCATGATAACGCATATATTACCATAACATGTATTCAAGGTTGCTCTTTATGCCGCTGCTCTCGATTCACACACAAAAATGTCCACGTTATTAATGGAGATACACGAAACAATTAAAAGGCGTTGTTTTTTTTAATTTTGTTAGCGCTCAGGATACATGATTGGCGCTAAGAAAACTACCCGGTATGTTGTAATATGCGCACAAACAAAGGATAAAGACAAAATGTCATATAAAAAGTATTTCAATTATTTGCAACTCGCTTAATCTGAAACAAGGTATATACTACTCTGTGTAAATAGGTTTGTTCATATCAAGAAATGCGTCATAAACTTGCTATCAAGTATTATTTTAGAATGGACCTTTGTGCGAAACAAACTCATCTTACGTTCAGCCTGTCTGCAACTTGCAGCACGCGCAACACGTTACGTCCAACTTGGTCCGCGTCCGTGTGATCCCGATGACGTCAACATCCGGGTTCTTGAGCGCCATCAGAATCGCCTGGGCGTCGTCAACACCCGCATCAGTGTCGATCAGAAGCTTTCTTCTCTGAGAGAGCGACATGTCCCAGATGTTGGGTCGATTTCAACAGACTCCTGATTGAAATCACAAAGATGCTCACAAAAAAATTAATATGACATTGGTCATAACATTTATTCAAGGCATGATACGTAAAAAAAAAATAACCTTGTTTTGGAAAATAAAACATGGTTAAAGTGTGTAGCAGGTTAAAGTGTGTAGCAAAGGCTAATCAGGGACGGCACTTTCCGCTTTTATGGTGTTTTTCGTTCAAAGAAAGTCTCTTCTTAGAGAAAATCAAGTTCAGGCGGAATATGTAGTCCCTGATTGGCCTGTGCGAACTGCTAATCTGGGGCAACATTTTACGCACTTGCATTTAGCCCCGTTTTCCCAGAACGAAGCTCATATTTATATCCTTTGTCGTTTACGCGTTTGTAAGTTTCAATTATAGATAAAGGGATGTCGCCCTACCATCTCGGCCATTCATACTCTTGCATTTTATTTTATCTAAGCCATTCAAGCGTAGTCACAATATTATCGAAATAAAAATCTGAAACATTCTAAACCCATGTATGCCTAGCGTCTAGAAAAAAGGCCTTGGCAATCAGCGAAGACCCAGATGAGACGCCGCATGATGCGGCGTCTCATCAGGATCTGCGCTGTTTGCTTAAAGGAATTTCTGTAAGAAATATTCTAAATATAGAAATTAATATACTAGACATCCTTAATTTTGGAAATAAATTGCGGTATCGGACTGTTCTGGGATTTTGGGTCAAAACGGGGTACATAGACAAAATTGACTTATTTACATTTTCAGAAAGCTCCATGTATGGTGCACACTTTAAAATTAAGATGTTTGCAAAATTTATCAGTTTTAGGTTAAAATGGGTGATTTAGAAATGCCTATTAAAACACAAAAAATAAACATTTCAAATTCTTGATTTATTTTCATGTCAATAAATTGTGTTTATACATTTTAATAAGTCTTCAAGAGCAATAATAAATCAGTAAGATATGGATTTATAATATGATATACTTAATAATTCTCAAGAATTAGAAAAAAATATAAATATTATAAAATCTATATGGGTTACCATGGAAACACCTTAAATAATTCAAACTATTGAAATTGTGTGTATGAAATGCACTTTTTAACTGGTGTTTGTTTAATAAATGATATATTGAAACAAACATTCTTCCATACCAAATGCAGACACAAAGTCATAGTGTCTATCTCAAAATATTCAATATATATAGACTATTGTGGTTATTTGCGCTAAATTCGTTTGCAGTACATTTGGATCGGATAAGATTACCTACAACTAGCAATTTTAACAAATTAAATGACACTGCAAAATATGTCTTACAAACTGTACCATATTTCAAAAATTGAATCTACTGTTTCCCAAAAATCATCAGTGATTGTTTACAAAGAATCTCCATGTTTTAATTGTACTGTAACCAAGGAAACCAAGATCTATACCCAACATTATTTATTTGAAAGAGGTAAAAATAAAATAATGTATTTAAAAGACTTGAACATTTAATATTACGTTCATTTAACCTTGTAAAAAAACAACAACAAAAAACAACGTAATTACAAATTGCACTTTTAAATCTCTTAGCAATTTTGATTTAATTGTAATTCAAGTATTATATACATCTTTAAAGAATTAAAACAGGTTTATTTAATTAAGTATATACATAGACAAACATAATGTTCTCAGATATGTTTAATGTTCATTTAATTGTACAATTAATTTACACATGGCTATCTTAAAACCTATTAAACGACAATACATTCAGGAATAATCAATTTGTAAGTGTTAGTTGCATGGCAATGATTACAACTTTGTGGTCACCATGGTTAACATTGTAAAAATTAAAAATGCATACAGTTGTTAAGTTGACATATAATGTTAGAATGGAATTAAAATTATAAACACTGCATAATAAAAATGAGTATAGGTAAAATGTCTTAAACATTCAAACATATTCCATAAATATGAGTAAGGTCCTGAGACAGTTAACTCTTAAATCTACAATTGTTGCAGCACAATATCATAGACTGCTCATGATTTGAAAATGTTACAACAACTTGGTGTAATATAAGTTATAAGTCACATATTGTTGGCATTGCTACATCTGCAAGTGGGATAGACAGGAAAAGTTCCTTTTGCACAGCATTCTTATTCTTCCTCTTATAGCAAAGGCAGTGAGAAGAGAGGCTTTGTGTTTCTTGTTGGATTGGTATACAATAGGTTATGAAACTTTTCCCCAAGAAGGTCAAGTATTCCTTGACATCTTCTGCACATTGACCCTGTCTGGCTTTTTATCTTCCAGCTGACATGTCTGATGTTATTCTGTATAAACGAAAATGAGATTTAATCAGTTTTCATGAAATTAAGGAAATTGAGATCATCATGCTGCTCAATGGCAACATAAAATTTAAATTGCACTTTCACTTTTATACAGTGACAGACAATGAGCATAGGGGAATTTCCTGATAGGAATTTCTTCAAAACAAATCTGTGATTTTTTTAACAAATTTATGAGGGAAATATAAATAATTAAGTGATGGCATTTCACAATCAATTATAATACAACAAATAAGAACTTAATTTATTAACTTAATGTAAACCAAATATAAGGAACTGGAAAATGTCAGGGTCGCCATTTTTACTTTCGTTTTCAGTTGTAAATATGTTGTTTTTGTAAATATTTTGGACATTTAACATAAAAAGTGAATTTGATTAAAATAATAACACCTACCTTTTCAAAGACGAGTTCAATCAAAACATTATTAATAGCATCGAGCTGAATTCGGTATCAACATATGTTGAAAAATTGTGTGCACAGGCAGCAGTATCGGCAATTTGCTCCCCCCCCCCGGGACCCTGCCCCCCCCCCCCCGAGCTTGCCCGAGGGTTCCAGATTGTTAAATGTACACCTATGGTGTATGGTTTTACTTTTCAACAACGAATATTGACAAAAATACATAGTTTGAAAAAATAACCCTCGTATAGGTATTATATATATACACAAGGTCAGGGAATAATCTAGAATTTACTATCTATGGGTCCCTGAACTCGCAGATTTTAACCCATATGAGTCCCAGGCTAAAAAGAATGGGTCCCGAATTTTGAAAGATACCAAGCAGTGAAGAAAATTTAAGTGACCCTAGCTCAATAACTATATTTTGCATTAAACTTTTAATAATCTCTAAAACAGTTG
The DNA here is from genome assembly GCF_020536995.1 of Dreissena polymorpha. NCBI lineage: Eukaryota > Metazoa > Mollusca > Bivalvia > Myida > Dreissenidae > Dreissena > Dreissena polymorpha. The sequence continues at coordinate 48,704,132 of NC_068361.1, read as the reverse complement.
ATTTTGAAACCAAAAAACAAATTCAGGGTAATCACTATCTTGTTTGCCTTCACACAGGCTATAAGTGTCTGTTACATAAATGTAACTTGTTACAAAATTTCAACTTTTTTCAAGTCAATGATAATATTATTGTTAACATTCGAATTGCGAGCCTGATAATATTATTGTTAACGTCCGAATTGCGAGCCGTTGACCTACCGTTATTAAAGTTTAGAGCTGTTTGTTTTGGATCTAGCTTCAACACCTCAATTCGGAGGCATTATTTCTGTATTATTTATGACTAAGTTACAAAAGTTAAAGCAGGCCTTCATCCGGGGACTCTAAAAAATATCACAACACACTCTATTTAAAAGGTCGATTCTAATAAGTTCGTATTATACAGCAGCGGCTCGACTAGAGCAAATCAAAAGACTTGTTGCAGTCTTCAAGCCTCATTCGGTTAAACGCAGCATTCATCGCTACACTATTGACTCATACCCAAGATGGTTCGTACTTATCGTGATTCGCGTATGTGTTAACGTATTCGTTTCAGCAATGCGTCCGAGTGGACGCACATATTTCAAAACTATGCGTCTATTTCGATATCTGTGCGTTATAGACGCGGGACGCGCATGTAGATTATTCCCTGCAAGGTATGAAACGCACTATATGCCTATTGCTGAAAGATTGTGGAACACTGAACGTGACCTTTTTCATCAAAAACATACATGTTCCCATGCAGTTGCCGACAAAATGCACCTGGATTCGTTAAAAGACAGTAAAAGCAACGTGACTACACAACTAACCGATCTCCTGCTCGGCTAATAACTTTAATATTCAATTAAATTCGACTTTCTCGCTACATGCCTGTGTTTTGCTGTCATATTTTGTCGATCGAATGCTCGGTTCTAAAACGCCATATCATTGGCCAACACAATGAAAACAACCAACCAGATGACGCGTTATAGAATTAAAATGGTGTACATGTGTAGATGAAACACCGAGTGACATATAGCGAGAGAGTCAATATTAATTGAATATTAAAGTTATTAGCCGAGCAGGAGACATTTCGTTTATAAATGATTTATCTAATGTAAATGAACTTTATTTTGAAACTTCTCACCCCGCTACTCAAGATTTGTTTGATGTGTTAGAAGATGATGAAAGTGACCTTGAGTCAAACCATGATGAGTCTGATATTGATATTGATGTAGAAGATGTCATAGAAAATAACATCAGACCATGTGTTTATTGAAAAGTCTGAACTTGATTTGGCGGAAGCTAATAAACAAAACAAATTTAAGGTTGACTCTTGTGGCTGCAATAGGAAATGTTCCTCTAGGTTGAACTGGCAAGACATTATTGAGTTCAGGTCATACTGCCAAGAATTGTCCAGAAAAGAACTTGATCTTGTCGTTTAACTGAATTGTTTGCACAGCGTGGCACTAGTATTACTGTAAAAAGAGGAAAACAATCTAGTGAGCGTGTAAGGGCATCACAAAAGTATGTTTTTAAAGGGGAGCAAGTGTGTCAGGCAATGTTTTGTTGTGTTCATGATGTTGGAAAGCAAAAGCTACAGGTAATTGGAAGATCATTAGATCAAGATCGACTGAAGGCACGAGTTCATTGAAATAAGCATAAGCTTCCACATAACAGCTTAACATTCACTGACCGACAGAATGTTGTACAATTTCTGCATATGTACGCTTCTGAAAATGCTGTTACACTTCCTGGTAGGCTCCCCTATGTCACGAAGGCCCAAGTTCTGTTGTTGCCTTCAGATAAAAGACAAGCAGACATTCATGCAATCTATGAACAGTCTGCAGAACTGTCAGGGATGAGGAGTATTAGTTTGTCCACATTCTCCCGCCTATGGAAAGAGTTGTGTCTCAATATTGTATTAGCTTGGCCCCAAACGGACTTGTGCCATGTTTGTCAGACATTTGTAAGCAAACTGTCAGCTGTTGGAAATATTGATGATGGTGCTAAAAAATGCTTGCTCCAAGAATATGAATTATATTTGGAATGTGCTAAAAGAGAGAGAGATTTCTACAGAGACATATTTAAAAGCACATCTTCAAGACAAGGTTAATTAATTGTAATTTTAAGCCAGTACTGGGTTCATATTAACTGTGTTTTAACCATTTTCAAATAATTCAGAATGTCTGTGATTTAACATTAATTAATTACCAGTGCATTTAAATAATTGAGAATACAATGTACATGTATGGATAATAAGTACATATTTAAACATGTTGACATATATGCTTACTTCAGGAGCCGCCCCCTGTTCGCTGGAGGGGATGATGCGGTTTTCATGGGACTACGCACAGCAGGAGCACTACCCCCACTACTCTCATCAGGTTTGTTAGTCAGTTATTGTCTATTAATATTTTTGTTCAATGAAACAAATAAGAACATAATTTTTCATTAAGAAACAATATATAAGCTGTACATATAATTGAATATTATTTGATTTTTTATAAAGCTTTTTTTTAAATTTAAGTGCAAATTTAACTATTATAAAAAAAGTGTTATGTAGATAAATAACCAATAATTTGATATTCTAGTGGTTGGGAAGTTATTTTTTAAGACCCCGAGGAAATGTGAGGTGTTTGGAATCAGCTGTGAAGAATCTGGTATTTGAATTAGTTATCATTGCTAACGCAAACTGAATCAGTCTAAATGTAATCAACTACCTATTATTTACTTGTTATTGTTGTCTTTGTGCGTGCGCGTGTGTGTGTGTGTGTGGAGGTTAACATTCTCGTCTAATATCAATCTTTTAGCATAAGACAGTAACCATGCATCATCTTAATATTTCAAATCACCTAATATATTAATTGGAAAAAAGGAACTATTAGGGTATCTCTAGTAAGTTATTACGGTTTATTTATAAGTATTCTGTTTTTACAGCAAAACAGGTGTTTTACCTCGCAGACGAAGGCCAGTCACATGGTAAAGGTGCAAATGCTGTGGTCAGCCAGGTTCACCACTACCTCAAAACATACGGTCTTGGCGAACAGCAAGCTCACTTTCAGTGTGACAACTGTTGCGACCAAAATAAAAACAACATAGTCATCTGGTACCTTTACTTTTTTATGCCCCCGGTAGGGTGGCATATCGCAGTATGTCAGTCTGTCTGTCCGTCCGAAAACTTAAACGGTCATAACTTTTTCAATATAGAACATAGCAACTTGATACTTGATGACATGCATGTGCATCTCATGGAGCTGCACATTTTGAGTGGTGAAAGGTTAAGGTCAAGGTCATTCTTCAAGGTCTAATGCCTAATATATGGCGTCTGTCCGTCCGAAAACTTTAACATTGGCCATAACCTTTTCAATACTGTAGATAGCAACTTGATATTATGCATGCATGTGTATCTCAAAGAGGTGCACATTTTGAGTGGTGAAAGATGAAGGTCAAGGTCATCCTTCAAGGTCAAATGTCAAATATATGGTGTCTGTCCGTCCGTCCGAAAATGTTAACATTGGCCATAACTTTTTCAATATTGAAGATAGCAACTTGATATTTGGCATGCATGTGTATCTCATGGAGCTGCACATTTTGAAAGGTGAAAGGTCAAGGTCATCATTCAAGGTCAAAGGTCAAATATATGGCATCCGTCTGTCCGTCCGAAAACTAACATTCGCCATAACATTTTTATGCCCCCGAAGGGTGGTATATAGTTTTTGAAATGTCCGTCAGTCTGTCTGTTCGTCAGTCAGTCCGTCCGTCGGTCCGTCCGTCCGTCTGAAAACCTTAACATTGCCCATAACTTTTGCCATATTGAAGATAGCAACTTGATATTTTGGCATGTATGTGTATCTCATGGAGCTGCACATTTTGAGTGGTGAAGGGTCAAGGTCATCCTTCAAGGTCAAGGTCAAATGTCAAATATTGCAATATTGAAAATAGCAACTCAATATTTGGCATTCATGCATATCTCATGGAGCTGCACATTTTGAGTGGTTAAGGGTCAAGGTCATCCTTCAAGGTCAAAGGTCAGATTTTGCAATATTGAAGATAGCAACTCGATATTTGGCATGCATGCTTATCTAATAAAGCTGCACATTTTGAGTGGTGAAATTTCAAAGTCAAGGTCATCCTTCAATGTCAAAGGTCACATTTTTCAATATTGGAGATAGCACCTTGATATTTGGCATGAACGTGTATCTCATGGAACTGCGAATTTTGAGTGGTGAAAGGTCAAGGTCATCCTTCAATGTCAAAGGTCAAATATTGCAATATTGAAAATAGCATCTCGATATTTGGCATGCATGCGTATCTCATGGAGCAGCACATTTTGAGTGATGAAAGGTCAAGGTCATCCTTCAAGGTCAAGGTCAAATTTTGCAATATTGAAGATAGCAACTCGATATTTGGCACGAATGTGTATCTCATTGAGCTGCACATGTTGAGTGGTTAAAGGTCAAGGTCATCCTTCAGGGTCAAAGGTCAAATATATGGCTTCAAAGCGGTGCAGTAGGGGGCATTGTGTTTCACGAGCACAGCTCTTGTTTACTCTGATATCAATCCCTAAAGGAAAAATCTCTTAAATTATATATTGAAATGAGTCAAAACATTTTTAAAGTCATCCAATTACTACAAACATACATATTCTAAATTGTATACTGACCTTTTTAAAACTGTTTTTTTTAACATTTCAGGTTTTTACAGAAGCATCACACTAAGCTTTATGTTGGTAGGACATACGAAGTTTACACCAGATTGGCACTTTGACATCTGGAAGTCTAAGTGGAGGTAAATTCCTTATCACAGTATGTATGTAACCTGCATGATCCTTCTTGATAAACCTTGTTTGCATTTCCATAGGTCTATTTAGTCGTATAGTTCTGCCATGTAATGAAATATCATGAAAATAATAAAATATACATCAATTAAAAATAGTGTGTAGGTACTTTATGTCTTGTAACAGGAAAATAAATATTTATTTTAGTAGTTTCAGCTGTTTTATTGGTATGAAATTCTTGATAGGGCAAACTAAAACACATGCAAAATTATCCTTCAAACTTTGTAGTTTTCTATTACAACAACAACAACAACAACAAAATAATATTTGATAAAAGGGGAAACTATATTTTGCATTTGTTTCATTATTTAATGATAATCTTTATACAGAAACTTCAATGCAGAAACGTTGCGTGATGTCGCAGCGTCTGTGGGGTTGTCGTCAAGGACGGGCCACAACATTCCCCAGCTTGTGGGGGACACTTCCAACCGTGTTGTTTTCCACGATTGGAAGGTTTACTTTTCAACATTGTTTCACTACATAAAGAATGTCACCAAATTTCACCAATTCCATGTGTCAGCGGATCATCCGGGTGTTGTAGAGTGCAAGGAATTTAGTGACTCACCAGTAGTCAGAATCACTCTCAGGAAGGTCTCGAAAGTGAATGTTAATGTGAGCTGTGACGACCTGCCAAAAAAAATGTTTGCAAAAAGGCTTGATCTGGACCGTCAGTTGTACTTATTTGAACACATTCGTGAATTCTGTCGCACAGATGAAGCCAAAAACTTTACATGTCCGAAACCCCTTACTAGTAAGCGACAAAAAAACAGACTGTGCCCCCAAAAAACAGAAAATGCATTAAGATGCACATCTGATCTTCTCTGATCATGCCACAACATTAATATACGTCATGTATCGGTGTTTATTTTGGCCAAACAGTGCAAAAAATCCTCTATTCTGAGGAAAGCTAATACATGTAAATCATTGGTTCATGGCGTTATGTTTAAAGATATAGGGGATATTTGTTCATGTCAGTGTCACAGATATTGAGCGCGTGGCCAAGTCACTTTAATACTATCAATATGTCATAAAACAACATTTTTTATACTTTTGACCACAAAAAAGTCTGATATAATATATATATATATATATATATATATATATATATATATATATATATATATATATATATATATATATATATATATACAAGGTAGGTATCTCTTGACACAGGAAAATCATCATCATTTTAAGCCATTAATTGTCTAAATGGCGGTCGATTTTCATAAAATATGTACCCTTTTGTTGGAAAATGTTGCCTCGTGACGAAAAATGACCAAAAACGGCTACTTGCCAACATAAACTACAAGAAAACACTTCTCGAACTCGTAGAAATGCTAGGTCGGCTCTGATCCGACCGAACGTTCAGTGCCGATTTTACAAGAGTAAAACTATCGAAATATGCCAGCTACCGAACATAATCCGCATTAGTACAATAAACAAATATCAGTAGAACTTGGAGAAAAATTCTGTAAAAAATCCTACGAAAATAGAAGGCAAAATTTAGAGTTACGCAAAAAAATGTTTCAGTGCATGTTATTTGCCTACTGTAGTGCATGAATACACAAAATAAAAATAAAAAACATATACCCGACGCAAATTGCGTTAAATAAATAATATTTTAGTACGTGTGATCACTTGGAGCTGTAATTAAACAGTGAGGCTTGTCAAAAAGCATAAAACACACATTTAAACATACGGAATCCTAGACAATTCATTTCAAACCGGTACAATTGATCAACTGTGTATAAAATATAACTCTGAACTCATAATTTGGTTAAGCGCAATGCAACGGTATTCATTAATATAAAACAGCATCCATTTAAATTTGCCAGATCCTGTATGCATCGAAATACTACATTTTACATCGTGTGTTTGATAAAAGTGTCTCACAAGATAAACGAATGTTGAAAAATTGTTATTTATAAAAACTTTTTAACAGAAGTTTGTCGCTACCTTTCAAGCAGCGAAAAGAGATGTTAAGAATCACTATTAAAGCCTTTATCATATACATGTTTTCTCATCCAAAATAGATGAATATTGAACATCCGAAGCCTCGTGGAGTTTGGGAGTACACTGTTACATCCTAGTCCAAAGACATTAAAAATGTAACTGTTCACCAACCTATTTTGACAGGATATTTTCTCACCAATCCCCTATAATGTACAACAGTTGAATCTGTTTTTAAATGAACGTTATTTATTTTTCATATGTAATATGTTCAATCAACGTAAAAATACTACTACTGACATTTAAAGAAATGGTATGACTTCCTTTAAATACATATGTTTCATTTGTGAAGACACAAAACATACAGGTTAATTGTAATTAAATAAGTAAGAGGATAGCGTGGCTTACCTTGATAGAAGGAATGCAGACAATGTTATGGCATCAAAGAAAATAGGATTTTAGATCAAATGTGTGAGTTTTATTTCTAACAAAACATTCACAACTCGTCGATAAATAATCGCGAAAACTCCATATAAAACGTTTCATCGAGTGACAGAGCTGGAATCTAGTGGCGAGGGTATTCGGTGGCTGAACATAATTGATATTGTGTATCAATAGATAACCATTAGGTAAATTAATAAATGTTCGTGTGTGTGTATATGCAAGGATATGTGCATAAGTGTGCAAGTGCACAAGTGTGCCTTCTGATATATGCATGTAAATAAAACTCGACATTGTGACTAGATACCGAACAGAACAGTTTATTAAGTAAATCAATGCCACTGGCATAAAACAATAACACACTATAATACAATTTTAAAGTTGTGTCATACGTTTCCATAATGGCAGCATTCTAATCCTTATCGCCTGAACAAGATGAAATAAGTCACGTGTTTGTTTTCTAAAAGTGTTGTCAATATTCGAAGACATAATACCATGTCCTTTTATCGTTATTTGCGGTTCATCTGAAAATTAGTTTGCTTTTGTATGTTATCACTGATTGAATACACACAAACATTAATCCATCGATTACACCGGATGTCCAATAGAGTTCATATTATATAATGCAATTACCCGAGCATAAATTCCGGCGAAATTAAGTACCTACATAAATCATTTGCCTTTAAACATGGTCGAAACGAAACCCCGCGTCACTGGATGTAAACAAGGAATGCATTTTATTAATAAGTACATCTCCTTATCTGTGTTACATTTATCAACTGCCATGTCGTGCGACAAAGCAAACGATATAATTTTGGCTAAGTACCAGAACAACAAGTTAAAGATTACTTTGGAGAAGCTTAAATTATGTTATATCACGATGTTCATGTTCGAAAACCATCGCGTCAAGATTTGACTGATTCCGATCATAACTTCGAACACCCGTTTCAGAATTACAAACCACTTGATGGTGATATTTTATGTTGTTATTCGTGGTTCTATGCAGTATATTTTTTTTACTTTTTTTCATATATCAATAGCTTTTCATTTAATACGAACCGTTCTTTTAGTTGAGGACAGATTTCACTTCAGACCGTTATTGTTATCGCTCACCTTTTAGGGTTCCCGTAGTAACCTCTTCAAGGATTTTGTGACTGGAAGACTCGCCCGAGGATACAACAGGGTATGACATAAGTCTTAAAATCAAAACATTACAACAAGAGGGTCATTAGGCCTTAAAAGGAGTATGCACGATTTTGTCAAATAATTATTAATTTATATAAAATGTGTAAAAAAACTTATTATACATATATTTCAATATAAATAAAAATAAAAGTTAAGAAGAACATGTGTCGAAAAAAGCGAAATACGCCAGATATTTAATTCTGAAATCGAAAATGTCTGAACAGACGAATTCGCCAGCATGTTTATCATGCATGTACGATGTGAATCTAAATTAAGTTTTAGTGCAGATTCGTTCATACGACACAAAGACACAATTTTGTTTCATAATTTATACAAGTGTCGGCATCGGCTTTAACCAGCCAGTTAAGAAATTTACTGAAGTAAACAATATTTGATTTCTAGTACAATATACAGATTGTTAATTTATGTTATTTAGCATTCCTAGGCCATATTCATATGTTGGTTTAAGATTGCAAGAATTACTTGTTGATATAGAAATCATGCATACACCCTTTAAAGCGCTCAAACGACACCCGAAACTAAAATGCGCTAAAACGTTTGAGTTCACGATCTTGTTTTATAGTAGAGCATTTCATTCTTTAGCACTCTGTCCGAAATCCAGTTCGATCTCGACCGAGATATTTTGAGAACACACGTGTTGCGCAAGTTTGATCAAAATTTGGAAAAACAACCCATTGTCAATTATGATTGCAATTATTCAACAAGCGGTGCCATGCAAATTTCATTTGGCATTTAACGTGACCTTGGCCTTTACTCAAATGGAGACATGAACGGTTTCGGCAAATTGTTTTACAAAAATGAATGATGAATATAAGTAACAGAACAGATAAACTGAAAGTTGCAAGATAGGACAATTGACCGGTAATCGTGACAGTCACTTTTGTGTACAGAGAAAGTTGTTACACATGAAACGCCGTCTCAATATGTTGAACATGTGTCGTAATTCATTTTTAAATTGCGTGATTTATGATGAAGTTGAAGTCTGGAAAAGCTGTCTTAAATTTTGACTTCATAAAAACAACATTGACCTTTGAGGCATAGACACGGATGTTACAAGCGTTATTATTGTTAACATTTGTGGAAATTATTTTAAAATTCCATTATGAATCATGGAATTATATTCCGGACAATGTTTTATGGCCCAAGTTTACCCTTGGCCTTTAAGTGTAACCTCTATCTTTGAGATAGATGGACGGGTTTTACACTTGCGAAACGCCTTCCCCACGTGGTGGTCATTTGTGGGTAAGTTATTTAAAAAACAAGGGACAAAATTGTCACAAAACCAGGTTTTCATTGTGAAAAAAAATGTGATTTTTTTTTTGACCTTTGAACTCAAAGTGTGACCTTGACCTTGGAGATATCGACGTAATTATTTCGCGCGACACACCGTCCAATGATGGTGAACAAATGTGCCAAATGATTTTAAAATCTGACAATGAACGACATAGTTATGGCCCGGACAAGCTTGTTCCGCCCGCCCGCCAGCCCGCCAGCCCGCCAGCCAGCCAGCCAGCCAGCCAGCCAGCCCGCCAGCCCGCCCGCATTCGCCAATCTAATAACCAGTTTTTTCCTTCGGAAAACCTGGTTAAAAAACGAATTACAAAGTCACTGTCCAGACACGATGTTTTATGGCCCAATTTTGCCTTAACGGGAAAAACCTGAAAACTCCTAAAAACATTGATGAAACACATCAGAAAAAAAAAACAAAGGAAACATTTGAAGGTCACAATATACTAGTTTACATCCGTGTGTAATTTAATGTAAGATCTTAAAATTAAGAAAAACAAAATGACACCATTTTGCACGTGGACCCCCACCCCCCTTAACCATACATTTTCTTTAAGCGCATGATAAGCTGAATGCATTTAAGTAATAAAAATGGTATGCCGTGCGAAATTTAAAAAAAAGAACTTGACACGGATCAAAGTTCACGTTTTACAACGTTTTCCTAGCTACTTTTTAGTTGAATTCCGCCTTTGCGCAAGTATCCCGCTGAAGTCCATTATCTTTAATCATTACAGTAAAAGAACAACAAAACGAGTACCACTAACTGAAAACATGTCCAGTAAATCAAGATGATTTTAGAGAGCATAACATTGCACATATCAATTATTTAGCATACTGTAATCTTTATTTCGAAAAAACATGTGGACACAAAATGCGCATGATTATATTCCCTCTGAAACTAAATATCTGTATACATGTATTATAGACAATACACATAAACAATAAAAGGCCCATGCGGAGCACATCACTTTATCAACAACAAAATTGGCCACCTTTAACATAAACTTTTACATTATGATTTGTATATTCGTATGTGTATCTTCATCCAGCAAAATGTATATTCATTTCTCGTGATACCATGAGTTAGTAATATTTTCATTTCATGGTTTTCTGTCGTTATCAGAGTGTGTCGGTTTTCCACTTAGTTTATGGCGAGTCCTTAACTCTTGTGAGTTGATTTCTTCATTAATTCCAAACGACGTCGGTGTATATCACATTTAATGTGTGCGTCTTAGAAAGAAGAGTTTGTTTTTAAATCCAAGTATCCAAACCAACTTGCATTACAACCTCACCTGGTATAATTTTCTAAGTTACAACCTCAACTGGTATTATTTTCTAAATACCGACTATATTCTGTAACATCTTTTCGTACACAGACTGGTTACATTCAGTGACTATATGCACGTTCTTTTGCCGCTTCATCATACCGGTCCAGTCCACAACTAACTGACCAACGGTATAAAATCCTTTCAACTCCACGCTGGCGTACGCAGCTACACACGTTTTGATGACGTCAGTATTCAATACTACGGCCATCAATATTTCATCCGCGGGAAGATAGCGTTCCCAACCCTGTTTCATCGAAAAATTAAACGATGACTTTTCGATCTTTCGCAGAAAAACGGAACACACGGAGTCGTTAGCCCTCAAGGTCTTGTAAACGTCCTAAAACAAAAACATGTTCACATTTCCATAAGGTACTTGTAAACATATTTTAGGTCTATACCCGTAACAATATTCACGTTAGGCTCTCGTTTTAAAACGCCGTTCCAGTCGACAACAGTCTGCCCAAGCGTAAGCGGCGATTTTAATTCAACGCTGGCGTAAACGTGACTCTGCCGTAAAACGACGTCGTCGAACATTGCCGAGGCCATTACGTACTGGTCAACGATTTCGTAACCTTTCTCTAACCCGGCGTCAATACGAGGTTGGTAAATTGTTTTTACTACGTAATTCTCGATTCTATTCATAAATCGACCAGCGGTTGAGAGGTCTTGATGTTTTTTCAACGCAACGAAGTCAGCCTACAAGAAGACCATGGTTTTCAACCTAAGCAATTCAAATGCGCTTTAATATCCATGACAGAACGCACATTCAACATACAAATTGGAAAAAAAACGAAAAAGGAAAAAAACGAAACGAAAAACGAAAAAATATTACATAAAATATAACATTAAAATTAATTTCCAAATAGTCTAATATGCTTCAGACCTGTAATGTTCCACAAAAATATCCGATATGTCAGTTTTCACGTGCCATGCAGTGCATTAAAATGAAAATTAAGCCGAGACAAATATTACATGTACATTTCAAATGTTGGCACTACGGATTTTATAAATAACTTATAAGGTATAACCCCCTGGTCAAACATTTTATTCGTATCAGCTATTGGAAAGTATCATCTTCATGACGTAATAATACTCGCAACGTTTTAATGATTATTCATTTACTTCGGAGCGATGCGTTGTTGAAGAGCACTGACACTTTGAATTAACCCATTTATGCCTAGTGGACTCTCCCATCCTTCTTAATTGGATCAATTTATTTCCAAAATAAGGGATGTCTAGTATATTTATTTCTATATTTAGAATATTTCTTACAGAAATTCCTTTAAGCAAACAGCGCAGACCCTGATGAGACAACGCATCATGCGGTGTCTCATCTGTGTCTATGCTGTTTGCCAAGGCCTTTTTTCTAGACGCTAGGCATAAATGGATTAATATGCTACGGATTCAAAAACACATACCCATGGCAGCGAGTGTTTGAGGCATGTCTCCCACGTCACCATGGTGATTGGTGACGTAAGCTGATTTAGTACTACGTAAGCAGAATCGGGGTCGTAATAGAAATTGAACTCGGCACACACCGTCTGGTTCCCTTTTCCTGATAAATAGATTTTTTAAACACAATTAAAGTTGCAATTAACAGCGTTAAATGAAATTAAATGATGAAGTAGTGGATATGGTGTCCGCCTAGCGACCGGGATACCATGGGTTCGAACTCCATGATGGGAGCGTTCTTAAGATCTCCTGCAAAGACACCAAGTACTGGTTTACTCAGGAACGGACTCGAGAACCTGGAAACTGTACATGTACCCGAATATACTGTGGAAATTGTTAGAGATACCATTGAGGATATGTACGTTTCACAAAAATTTAGGGTCATGTCGGTTTTTTTTTCCTTTTAAAACTATTTTTTTAAACGAGCTTAAATATGATATAACATGTATTTAAAATATTGTGTAAGAATTGTTTGACATGTACTTGCCTTCGTGGTTGCCTCCCATGATGTAACAATGTCGCAGCCGGGTACCAAACTTGGGATCCATGCGGATGCACACGGCAATGTTCGTTAGAGGTCCCAGGCAGACTAAGCTAAGTTCGTCTTGCATAAAAAGATCGCAACAAAATCTCGGTTTGCTTTTATATGCTGCGTATAATTGGAAATATAAGTTTAGCTGTACATTTACATAGAAATTAAAAATACGTTAAATTTCTTTGTAAATACAAATAATAAAAACATCTTTTTAGTGTCGCATGCTCTCGAATATAAATCAGAGTCTGTGATTTGAGCATAATAGCATCAACAAAACACTACTTTCGAATACGGAAAAATATCGGCATTTCAACCATGACTTTGATATAACAAACAACTACCGGTACATATACCATGTTGCTAATGTTAAACATGATAATGCAGGTAAAATTATTACATTTTACGAAAAACAGAAATCAAACCACACCAGCCATAAAATAATAGTGTATTTACTGCAATGTTGTCGAGACAACCGAGATAGGGCAAGAACGGCGTGTTCTGATTGGAGGAGACTTTCATCCGGGGAGTCGTCAGACGGTGCGTCCCCAAAACCATCCTTCCCGTGATATTCGCTTCTTACTCTCTTGTCGCCCAGCAACGGCTCATTACAACCGAGGAAAACGGGAATCTAAACGATAAATTGTAATTATTAACGATATATCTAGCAATTAAGAACGCCAGGGCTTTGTTAAGGGATCTATCTCTTTTTAATGTGCTTGCAAGTGCATATGTGTTTAAGAGTGTTACATAAAAATGCGTGATCAAATCACATAGACTAGCGATTTTGTATTATACAAATCTATTGTTGATAGATCAATGCACTGACTGAATTACAACGACATAAAGACAATTTCGTATAATGCAACAGACTATGTGCGTTCATGCTGCGTGTGCGTCTAAACTAAAATGGGGACTTCTAAAATACACCGTCGTTAAGGCTTATATTACATGCATTTACGCACAGTCATATTGAACGAAATGCTTTAGAACTTTAACAATCATGCAATGCTATTTTGTATTACAATAGTGTGTTTTAATCCATGTTTGTGTGTTTCTTGTGTATTAGTGTTTGTTGTCTCAAACATGTATTTTCGGAATTTTGTTCCTTGCCATACATTAAAGGGATCTTTTCACGCTTTGGTAAATTGACAAAATTGAAAAAAGTTGTTTCAAATTCGCAAATTTTCGTTTTAGTTATGATATTTGTGAGGAAACAGTAATACTGAACATTTACCATGGTCTAATATAGCCATTATATGCATCTTTTGACGATTTTAAAACCTAAAAATTATAAAGCGTTGCAACGCGAAACGATTGAATAATTTGGAGAGTTCTGTTTTTGTCGTTAAATTTTGTGAAACTACGAAGATTGCTTATATAAGGTATAAAATACGTCAAGTATGTGTACTCGGCGGAATAGCTCAGTCGGCTAAAGCGTTTTTACTTCAGGACTCTGGTAGGACTCCAGGGGTCACTGGTTCGAAACCTGTTCCGGGCAATGTTCTTTTCCTTTTTTTTTTATTTTATTCTTGATTTTTTACTGAAGCTTTTACGATCCAATGTTTACATTTATCAATATAAAGCATTTAATGAATAAGTTAAAAAATGCCAAAATCTGTGAAAAGGCCCCTTTAAGGACCGCGTGGTATAAAGATAATGGTTCAATCCGGCTGGTTCAGCCGAAGGTTCATTGTGTGTATATTAAATATTCAAATGAGCTTTTATATGCCCGACTTAATATTGTTGTGTTCGGAATCTTAGGATACGAAGGTTCGACCTATTTCGCTATTGGACATTGACCTAAATACGGAGATAACAAAGATTAGAATACCAGACAAGAATGGTACACCATACGGTATGCTTTCGTCACTTTGTATTCGTCTTTTCAATAGCTGCACAACTATGCAAGATAACGCATACATTACCGTAACATGTATTCAGGGTTGCTCTTTATGCCTCTGCTCTCTATTCACACACACACACCGTGTGATAACAATGTCCACGTTATTAATGGAGATATACGAAACAATTTAAAGTTGTTTTTTTGATTTTGTTGGCGCTTAGGACACATGCTTGGTGCTTAGAAAACTATGTTGTAAATTGCGCACAGAAAAACGAAGAGTTAATACAAAATGTCCTATAAACAGTATTACGGTGATTTGCAACTCGCTTAATCTGAAAAAAGGTAATAAAGAGTGTTTTTCGTCGGGGGGGGATTGCAGACTGACCGTTGTCTGCAGGTGACCGGTCAATTCAGGTGGCCGTTAGGTCAGTTTAGACTGTATACTAGGCTGTGTAAATAGTTTTTTTCATATCCAAAGTTGCGTCATAAACTTGCTATAAATTATTTAGTATTGACCTTTGTGCGGAACAAAATCATCTTACATCGAGCCTGTCTGCCACTTGCAGCACGCGCAACACGTTGCGTCCGACTTGGTCCGCGTCAGCATTGCCGGCCACGCACGTGATCCCGATGACGTCAACATCCGGGTTCTTGAGCGCCATCAGAATCGCCTGGGCGTCGTCACAACCCGCATCAGTGTCGATCAGAAGCTTTTTTCTCTGAGAGAGCGACATGTCCCAGATGTTGGGTTGATTTAATCACGCTCCTGATTGAAATCACAAAGATGCTCACAAAAAATCAAAATCAAAATTTGTCATAACATTTTTTCAAGGCATGATACGTAAAAAAAATTAACCTTGTTTTGGAAAAAAAACATGGTTAAAGTGTGTAGCAAAGGCTAATCAGGAACGACACCTTCCGTAATACTCGTATAATTAACGCGTATTGCAATGAAATATGCATAGCTAATTCAGATTGAGTGACTTGTGTCCTCACACAATGCAGTTTCAGGCGTGGAAGTAAATATTGAAACACACTCTCACATACAGAATATCTCTACGTTTAATCTAAATAATGTATTATTCCAGGTCTGGAAGCATACTCGTTTTATTATTTGTGAGCGTTAGCTCACAAATAATGCAGATCGAATTTTGCAAATCAGTATTCCTTAGCTACGCTAGGAACCGTAACCCGTGACTGCCTGTGTGGATAACTCCAGTAAAATTTAGCAGACGACAGAATGCTTAAAGCGTCTACTCTAATCACCGCATCTGCCTGTTCTCACTGGTACAGTTCATAGTGTGTATTTAACAGTTTGTAAGACAAAAGTTGGCCAGTCTAGTGTTTATCATTGAAATCTGTACATATTGGCTTCTTTCAGGGAAAACGGGGCTTAATGCATGTCGAATAAGATTAGCCTGTGCACACTGATTAGCTGTATCAATGACTTGAAGAAAAAAAACCATCTCGACCTGTGTTTTAGGACACACTCATTATAAATTTGAATGGGTTGTGGTCATTTCAAACTTGCGATATAAAAAGCTATAACATACTTTTGAAAACTGAGTTGCGTCTAAGATTATACAACAGCGAACAAATTCAGTGCCTTCAGCGCTTTGATTCTTGATGCAAGTGGTTAGTGTCGTCATGGTGAAGTAAATGGTTCGAGGAATATGTTTGTTTTTAATGTAGTCGTCCGAAAACACACAACCCTCTTTTTCTCAATATTCATTATCACCCGTTCAATCACTCGTAACTATGGTGACTGATTTCTTCCATAGCATTCTGGCGTGGTGTCGTATATGAATGTTGCAAACTCGAGAGCGACAAAAACGGCATCAAATTCATTATTGTCGTGTTGGTCACAGCTCGATTATTAACAAACAAGAGATGTGTTTTTCAGAAACACAATGCCCCCTATTCCGCCGCTTTGAAATAAAATGTTAATATATCATTTGGCAAGTTTAAAAATTATATCCCTTTTAAAGTTTATTACTTCCCTTTGATCGTATGATTTGACTTTTGACCTTGAAGGATGACCTTAACCTTTCACCACCCAAAATGTGCAGCTCCATGAGATACACATGCATGCAAAATATCAAGTTGCTATCTTCAATATTGCAAAAGTTGTGACTAATGTTAAAGTTTTTGTACGGACACACAGACAGACAGACAAAAGGACTGACAGTTCAACTGCTATCATTTTATGCCACCCTACCGGGGGCTCATTTGAAGCTCGAGTATACGGTGCCCTGGGGTTCACAGAGACATGCATACACACATCAATACGTTATGGTTTAAGCATACGAAACTTTTCACCACCACGCTGTTATTTGAATTTAAGATACATCACACACACAATGGCTAACTTTATAGAAGATCCATTAATTCCTGGACTTATCGCTGCCCTGTTGTTGGTATCCTCAAATTTAACAAGCCTAATTCTATCTCCTTCAAACTGGCTTTGGCTTTATGACAAGGGTAACTACACAATATTTAAAGAAAAAAAGAATGTAAACTTGTCAAATGTGATCGCTTGGGATAACCTCGAGAATGTCTATGATATAATATCTGAAACAATAATTAAATCTGCTGCTGAAACAATTCAGAACACAACGAAATATCCGACGAACTGAAATGCCCCTGGTTTAATGATCATATCCATAAACTGTTGTGACAAATAAATAAACTTCACACAAAAGCTCAGACATCAAACACGGCTACAGCTTGTGCTAACTTCAGACATTTCAGAAATCAGGCAACAAAGGCAATACAGAAGTATGTTCAATACAGAAGTATACAAACAAATACAACAACAAAATCAGCGAAACAATTAACACAGTAACATAAAAAAAACTATAATAACCTATATTCATTATATCATACTAATGTTGAAGCTTTCTCTGACTTAAATAAGTACCTCTGCTCGTCATACAAACCAGCCCCTTCCATTTCTACAAGAATAAACTAATCACAGCCATTTAAACTTGGCAATATTGCATAAGAACGTTATTGATTCAGTTCAGTCAATGTATCCGTCCAAAGCCAGTGAAACCTGTTCGATCAGGCCCCAAATTCCTACGCGAAGGTTGACAAGAACTAGCCCTACCGTTTTCAATTCTCTTTTAAACGCATCGTTTTTCCAACATTCTGGATGCTAGCAAACATAGCATCACTTTATCTCCTCTCAGCTGCGATAGCAAACTTATGGAATGATGCGTAGAACAGAACAGAACAACTCTTTATTTTCACCCAAGTATACAAGGTATACAATAAGGGCAACATGACAAAAAAAAACTTTTTACAATTATCTTACTTCCAACAAACTACTTACTTCTCATAAATCCGGTAATCAATCTAAGTTGGTTCCACTTCGAACCAACTTGCTTATGTCTACGTTGATATCTGCAAACAAATTGACACTTGCAATGAAGTACTAGCATTATTTTGCAAAATATCAAAAACATTTGACGGAGTATGACACCGTGGACTATTTGTAAAGCGATCATGTCTCAATTGGTTCAAATCTTTTCCTCTACAATGCAAACAACGCGTCCTTTTTTGTTAACACTGATTCTTCATGGCCCACCATCTCCGCAGGTGTTCCACAAGGTTCGATTATCGCCGATGCTCCTTATTGTGCATATCCCCGACATAATTAATAAAATAAACTAAGATATAAGGTAATTTGATGACCTTAACAACATGTGCATATTTTAAACGCCCTCACTAGCCGCACAAAATCATAACCAAGATCTGTAGTCCTTCATACTTGTTCTATTACTTGGCTTGTATAATTTAACCGCGCTCCAACCCACTCAATGGTAATCTCCCGTTTTTTCTAACGTTGCCCAATGGTCTGCAAACATAAATCCAGCTATAAACAAAGCCTTGCAACGTATCGGCTTTTTGAGGAGGTCTCTTAGGCACGCAATATCCATGTCTAATCTTGAAGATTGTATGTTCATTTTATGCGACCGTTTTATGTTTTGGGTAACTGCTTTAATGAATTAAGCGCAAACTAGATTTCTGTACAGTCAAAATATGCACCGGCTCCACTAAATTTTGTAATATTAATTCTGTATTAAATGATCTAACGCGGAAAACATTTTCAAAAATAAGGCAGAAACATGGATTTCTCTTTTACAAAATGAAACATATGTATTAAAGTCCTGAATACCACTCAGATATCAAGATTGAGACTTGAGTACCGTCCCCTTATGACCTTATCCAATATCACTGGACAGTGCTCTTCGCGCGTAAGGAGAAATAGAAACTGCAAAACACGTTCCTATACATTTAAAGCTTGTCTTTTGAACAATCTGTTTGGAAATACATCTGGACATATCAAACATTGTCAAAACATTCCTCCTAAGTACTCCCAACTGCCCACCATAGTTATGTTGTCGAGTGCCCTTCGTCCGTTACTGTTCTTCGCCTTCCCTTTAAGTCTTACTCACTACCAGCTCTTCATCATAAGATACTTTATACTGACACTTATCATAATAACTTTATACTGACACTTATCATAAGATACTTTATACTGACACTTATCATAAGATACTTTATACTGACACTTATCATAATAACTTTATACTGACACTTATCATAATAACTTTATACTGACACTTATCATAATAACTTTATACTGACACTTATCATAATAACTTTATACTGACACTTATCATAATAACTTTATACTGACACTTATCATAAGATACTTTATACTGACACTTATCATAATAACTTTATACTGACACTTATCATAAGATACTTTATACTGACACTTATCATAATAACTTTATACTGACACTTATCATAATAACTTTATACTGACACTTATCATAAGATACTTTATACTGACACTTATCATAATAACTTTATACTGACACTTATCATAAGATACTTTATACTGACACTTATCATAATAACTTTATACTGACACTTATCATAAGATACTTTATACTGACACTTATCATAATAACTTTATACCGACACTTATCATAATAACTTTATACTGACACTTATCATAATAACTTTATACTGACACTTATCATAATAACTTTATACCGACACTTATCATAATAACTTTATACTGACACTTATCATAATAACTTTATACTGACACTTATCATAATAACTTTATACTGACACTTATCATAATAACTTTATACTGACACTTATCATAATAACTTTATACTGACACTTATCATAATAACTTTATACTGACACTTATCATAATAACTTTATACTGACACTTATCATAATAACTTTATACTGACACGTATCGTAATAACTTTATACTGACACTTATCATAATAACTTTATAATGACACTTATCATAATAACTTTATACTGACACGTATCGTAATAACTTTATACTGACACTTATCATAATAACTTTATACTGACACGTATCGTAATAACTTTATACTGACACTTATCGTAATAACTTTATACTGACACTTATCATAATAACTTTATACTGACACTTATCATAATAACTTTATACTGACACTTATCATAATAACTTTATACTGACACTTATCGTAATAACTTTATACTGACACTTATCGTAATAACTTTATACTGACACTTATCATAATAACTTTATACTGACACTTATCATAATAACTTTATACTGACACTTATCGTAATAACTTTATACTGACACTTATCGTAATAACTTTATACTGACACTTATCATAATAACTTTATACTGACACTTATCATAATAACTTTATACTGACACTTATCATAATAACTTTATACTGACACTTATCATAATAACTTTATACTGACACTTATCATAATAACTTTATACTGACACTTATCATAATAACTTTATACTGACACTTATCATAATAACTTTATACTGACACTTATCATAATACATGTAGTGCTTTACACTTGTTGTTGTCATGATACGCTTTGTGTCATTTTATGTACACTTAAATGTATAAAGTTGTATCATTCTTCACCAGTTGGTAATTGTTTTAACTGTTTACCCATGTTTAGATCTTAAACGTACTATGAACACTATATCGAGAAGAATTCGTGTAAGTTTTTAGTAACTTATTGTTGTATTAGTCATTATCACATACATTTTATTAATTTATCATGTACATATTATCTCAACAATAAATTCTTGTGAATACCAAACCCACAAATAAGCCAAGACGATATGGCAAAAAATCTGCCACCTTACAAAATACATGCGCGAGTACTATTGTGTGATAGCAAATATTGATAAACACGTATAAGTGAAAATTATATTATATAACATGTACAGCAAATAATCTTTTGATAATATTTGAAAGCAAATTGTACAAAGTTGTACTCACAAAATGCGAAACTTTATACCAGAACTTAATTCCTTTTGCAAAAACAAATTTAAAACTCGGGTATAAAGAGTTCACTGATAACGCCCTTCAACGACGCAGTAGCTATTGTGTACACGCGCTTCGATAAAAGAAACTGTGTCATAGCTAACCGAATCAGATAAGACACACACGGTAAATACCTTTATAATATTGCTTGTCACAACAGCAACATTTCAATCACCTGTGTAGTGGGTTCAGAAAGTAGTACTGTGCATTTAATATGGATAAAGTCACATTATCCAAATTAGTCAATTATATCAATCCCTATGTACGTCTAGAAATAAACTTACACTTCATACATGTCCTTGTTGAAAGAATGCATATACAAAGGCCCAGTCTTACTAAGATGACGGTGGAGCCCCGGTGCGTGGTCCGGGACTCCACCGGGATTAATCGGGTCTTCACCGGGGACGACCGGGATGAACCGGGGACAACCGGGGCTCCACCGGGAAAGTATTAAAATGTTTAATACCTCCGGGATGAACCGGGAGTCAACGGGAAGGACCGGCGCGGCACCGGAACAACCAGGACAGTACCGGGAACAACCGGGACGGATCCGTAGCTCCACCGGGGCCCATACAGACCCTGGCAACTACGACCACGCTCCGGTTGTCGCCGATGGTGCCAAGTAGGAGCCCCGGTGAATGCGGTAGAGTCCCGGTATAGCTATGGTACATCGGTAAATCGACGCTCTGCCGGGACGCCACCGGCATTCCCCGGGGCTCCGCTGGGCCATTACCGGCGACGACCGGGGTGAAACCGGTGCGTTGCCGTAGCTCTGCCGGCGTCTGATGCCGGTATAGCCCCAGTGAGTGCCGGCTGAGTTATTACGGTATACTGGGGCTCTGCCGGGACGCTGCCGGCTTTCACCGGGGCTCCATCGGGGCATTACCGGCGACAACCGGGCCTCTGCAGAGGCTTCACCGGGATAAACCGTAGCTTGTCCGGGGTTGACCGGGACTCTGCCGGGTTGTTGACCGGCTTCAACCGGGGCGGCACCGGGAAAAAGTGTGACCGTGTTAGAAAAATTCCACGAATTATCCCGGTTCTCGTCGGTCGACCGGCGTTAGCAAACCGGGATGATCCGGAGCTCTACCGGTAATAGTGATACTTGGGCTTAATTTTGCTGACCAAATCAAGAAAACATGTTTTAAGTCAACATATTGATGATGTTTGATTGTACACATTATAAGCTAGGAATTGATCAAGTAATTTACTGTTTTTCAAATCGCTATGAATGTATGTTTTATGAACATGTATATTCATTTCAAACTTCCAATACTACTATAAAGCAACATGTATAGTAGACGGCCGTTTAAATAAGTTGTCCAGTTAATATTAGACGTAGATATTCCGTTGTTATACTTGATATGTGTGCAACCTTCCACATACATCATCCAAACTGATTTCAACTGCGCTGCACCTTTTAAAATTTAAGTGAAAGTCAATAATACCATTATAATATTCAGTGGTAAGGGAGACTATTCGTCCGACGTCACATAGTACTATTACTAATAGTTGCTTCCCTCAAGACGAAAGAAATTTCTCGTAGTTTTCGTGGTACCCTGGCAAAAATTACAAAGTTGCGTTAAAAAAAACAGAACTAAGATGTATTTCCACATCTAAGTTCTTCGAAGTAAACCCGTTATGAACAAAAGATGTACAAATTTTTATCAAAACGACAGTTGACACGAATATATAACAGAATGCTTTCAGCAGAAACTCGTTCTTCATATCTGCAAAACAAGCTAATACCGGAACAATTTTTATAATAAATCTTTAATACGCATACGGGAGACATTGCAAAAACACGTAATATGAAAATCTCTGAAGTAGAAAAAAGTACCGGTAACTCATTTCGAGGCTAACAATATAAACTAGGTTGCAGACACCGAAATACTATGAAGTTTGCAAAGGTCAGATCTTGGTTTTCTATTTTCAGTTTCGCTAGATGATCCGTTTTTAAATTTTGTTTACAGACTTCAAGAAGTGGAGCGTACACATTTCAGGAATGGGTTTTTTAGAGAGGGTCTTATCTTATTTCACCTGGTAAAGTTCCAGCACATCTCCGTGTCTCAATATGAACTGGTGATGATGATAACGGAGTTGATGGCGTAAAGGTGATGTTATTGGTGATAGTGATATTACTTATGATTGATTTTTTAATTATAACTAATATATTCGTATCATCAACATCATCAATATAAATGTTAAATTAATAAAACTTAAACACGTCTGCGACGTGGCCTGCTATTGTGGTGAAACTGCGCAGCACAATGCAGAAAGAATGTATAAAAGTGTCATTTACTGAACAGTTTCTAGGAATTCAAAACATAGGTCCCGGCCCATGGTTTGTTGCAGAATAACCCGCACTTAAATTCCACTTATAGAATACAAGCCACGTGTGATGGTAGAATCACTAATAAACTACGATATCGTGGAAATTATGTTGATTTTAACAAGATTCCTTGGAAACTATAATGAGCATCGCTCTGGAAAACGGATCTTATTGCATGTGTGTAAAGTGTCGTCCCGGATCTTATTGCATGTGTGTAAAGTGTCGTACCGGATCTTATTGCATGTGTGTAAAGTGTCGTCCCGGATCTTATTGCATGTGTGTAAAGTGTCGTCCCGGATCTTATTGCATGTGTGTAAAGTGTCGCCCCGGATCTTATTGCATGTGTGTAAAGTGTCGTCCCGGATCTTATTGCATGTGTGTAAAGTGTCGTCCCGGATCTTATTGCATGTGTATAAAGTGTCGTCCCGGATCTGATTGCATGTGTGTAAAGTGTCGTCCCGGATCTTATTGCATGTGTGTAAAGTGTCGTCCCGGATCTTATTGCATGTGTATAAAGTGTCGTCCCGGATCTTATTGCATGTGATCCTTTAATCGAAAATATCTTAAAAACGGAAAGTGTAGACCCTGATCAACACGTGGGGACTTCACAATCTAATCGAAGACGACACTTTACGCACATGCATTAAGCCATGTTTTCCCAAACCGAGGCTCATATTTAAACATTCACATGATGACGATTTATGTTGGCGTTATTTGCTGATACTACCATGACTTTTTGAGCGATTTATGTTCAAATGTCACTTGCTTTGTCTTCTCGGATATGCGAAACAGTAGGTCAGTGTTGAATACAGATATGTTTATCTAGTGATGCTAAGACAACTTTTGCCACGAACCTGAACTTCATCGTGAAATGAGTCTCGTACTGGTTAGCCTGTGAATTCCGCACAGGCTAACCAGGGACGATACTTTCTGTAGTTTTTTGTTGTTGTTAAAATGAAGTCACTTAAGCGAAAATTCTGATTCAGAGAAAAGTGTCGCTCCTGATTAGCCTGTGTGGACTGCACAGGCTTATCTGTGACGACGCTTTAAGCCCACGCATTAAGCTCATTCTCCAGAGCAAGACTCAAATGTAAACGGATCTGGTTATGTCTGGATGGGATCCGAACCAGACACCTAATGAATCAAAAACTACGTCCAACCTCTAGATACATTCTGCCACGTTTGTGAAAAAAAAACTTAAAAGAACCACGACATCCTGTTTGCTACACCAAATGCACGACAAATTGAATTGTTTACTGTGCATGAAGCAGTAGCATAATGTTCTCGGCCCTGATGAAGGACTACTATCGTCTCAGATTCGAGTTAATTCCCCTTCCATTTAGTGCACTAACTGCGTCACATGGTCATTAATTGTTACGAAACTTGTCCTTTGATCAAAGCTCGATGCGCGTGCATCTTTAACTGAGATTGATTTAAATTATAATCTGGTCCATTGATTTGTTGTGATCGGATCTTACGCCCGCAAATGTATTTGCAGCCACGTAAACAATTTTAATGAGCTAAGACGTCTGCTATTGATGTGCGTAAATACGAGTGTATCGTGACGTAGACATGCCACAAATAGCTACGAACAAAAGAACATTACCAGAGAATGTGCGAAATATTTTTACATGTGGTATACGTTCAAATGTGGCGAACCTTCTCAATTTCAATGAATTCGCGTGAACAATGCACTACTGTTCCCACTAATCATGACTTTGTTTCCGCAACCTTAACAAAGAATAAGAATGAAAACAAACCCCGTGTTGTACCTCTTCACGGGGATTGGCTACAACCGAGACCACGTGGTGGGAAGCACACGTCAGTTAATGACCTACATTTTATTCAATGGGCGGGATTGGTTCCCTCGTACCAGACGAATTCTATACTGGTCCCCGCTGTTTATACGCGTTTGTATACCATGGTGTTAAACGTTGAATGCTTCGAAAGTGGGTTAAAGTATTGAAGCAAAATACTGTCGGCGTGGATCTATGAGGCAGTATGTGGCTTACATTCAAAACACCATCGTGCGTCAGACGGTGAAATTATACCGCAAATATTCCGGCTGCAATTGATCTTTGTTCTGACACGCCCTTGAAAAGGTATTGGAATATTTCCATAAACAGCCATTAGAGAGACCGATATTTATTGATGTTGATGCAGTTGTTTGGTTGTTGGTTTTCGTATGCATCACGTTGCTAACGTGATTATTGAAAAAAAAAAGATTTTGTTTATTATTTCCGCTGTGCTGGTGATTGCCACACTGAGCTTCATTCGGAAGTGAAGTGGTTGGTGATATGAAGAAACAAACAACAACAAACACAGCTTAGCATCTACTACCACTACTTCTACTACAAATATTTCTATTACAACAACTACATGCACTGCACTTACTTATAATAGCACTACTTCTACTAGTACTACCACTATTACTACTAATACTACTACTACTGCTACTACTGCTACTGCTACTGCTACTGCTACTGCTACTGCTACTACTACTACTACTACTACTACTACTACTACTACTACTACTACTACAACTACTACTACTACTACTACTACAACTACTACTTCTACTCCTACTACTACTACTACTACTACTACTACTACCACTACTACTACTACTACTACTACTACTACAACTACTACTTCTACTACTACTACTTCTACTACTACTACTACTACTACTACTACTACTACTACTACTACTACTACTACTACTTCTGCTATTGCTGCTGCTGCTACAACTCTGATTATGTTGTTGCTGCTGCTATACTACTAATAATAATAAAAATTAAAATTTCTACTACTTATACTACACTCGGCACATATACTTTGATTGCTTCCTAATTCCTACAACACAATTTCTTGTCAAAAATACTTATGCTTCTGAAACCACTAACCCCACCACCACCTAATCGATGCGGGCAAGGTCGCATGTCATGTCATAAAACATGCTCTTTAATATGCCCTTTGACAGTTGACCATCTGGCAGCGTCTCCTAGCGCTCTCGATATTTATTGGAATCGCCAAGACAACAAAACAAAACACAGTTGTTCTTCTTGTTATGTTCCCATGGGCCTGTATCATTATCTGTGTTTCAGAAATCCACACGGCAACAAAACAATACCGTTATTCTTGTTGTTGTGTTCCCATGGGATTCGATCATAGTATTTGCTTTAAAGGGATTGTTCCGAAATATGACAAAAGTGTTGCCGCTGATTTATCAACACAACTTACAAACGAATATCAGAATTCTTGGAAGCATGAGTTTTTTGTTCTGCGAAGCATGTATTTCCGGGTTCAATTATATGATTGTGCAGAATTCGGAAAGAAAACGGATTACGCCAGAATATGTGCGATAACCGCTTCCATTAAATTACCGATATGAAAAGGTTGTTTATCTTTTCGACTTTTCAACTGTTGTAATGTTAGCAATTCAGCAATTCAGCCCACATCTCCATCTAATGCAAAAGGCAAAAAACATTCCCCCCCCCCCCCTCCATTCGCCTTACGGGCGACAGAACCAATGTTAAAAATTGACACAGTGGTATATTGGTAGAATTCTAATAATAATAAAATCAACTAAGAGTGATAATCGGTTAAATTCGTCTTAATTAACTTACATTTCGCCCAAACTAAATTGCATTTCATTGTTCACATAGATCACAGCCATAAGTCACCTACTGACATTAAATTGTTCGATTTGAATGACGTCTTTTATCCAAAAATTGTAATATTTTCTGGCGACACAATTAAAAAGCGTTGACTTTAGAAAAAAATCAAAACTAAACTTGACCGGTAAATATTTTCACATAGCAATTATTGTGTTTCGATGTTCAGGTCGTTTTTAACCCTTCGAAACCAATTATCATTGGACTTTTAGTTGGCTGTTCGTTTCGGAATTTTGATAAGACATTTGTAAGAGGTACCGTTACATTTTCCGAATTTCGATCAAAACTTTTATATGAAAAACAACCTCAGCTCGGGTTTCCTCAAGAGTCAAACAGTCTTACTCCGTGATGTAACGTTCTAGTTTTGGAAAAATCCCACAAATCTGGGGTAATAAACAAGCTACCCATGGAAAATGCCTTTGAAATAATACACCATATCTTTAACTTCAAACTGCATAGAACGTGTCTGCCATCGGTACGTTAAAGCGACCAGCGTCGTTTGTACATAAGGATAAAGTTAATGTTTATTTTATTTTATTTTTCAAAAATGTGGAGATCTTGACCATAACTTTTTGAGTCGCCATGGATTATAATTATGAATCTCGTTATTGTAAATCTGGACCTAATTCTTGCGCGTAAAGTGTCGTCATTGATGAGCATGTGAAGCCCGCATAGGCTTTTCAGGGACGACACTTTCCGCCTTTACTGGATTTTCGTTGAGAAGAGACTTTTTTCAAATGAAAAATTCCATAAAAGCGAAAAGTGTCCTCCCTGATTAGCATGTAGGATTGCACAGGCTAATCTAGGACGACATTTCACGCACACAGCATGCAGTGATTAAGTCCTGTTTTCAAGTACGAGAGCATTATTAACGAAAAAATCGTGTAACACAATATCCTTAACTGTTGTATAACAAGCCATTTGCGTGACGCTTTCCATTTTCTCCTGTTTACAACCTTATGTAACTTTATTTTTTACAAACTTACGTAACTTAAATATAATGGCATGTTCATGCAATTTTTGAATATTTCAGTTTCGCATTACTTCTCTGACAACCTACCGTTTTTCTGTGAATAGTGCGTGCTGTTCAATAGCATCTTTATCGTGTAATCATTTTACCGCTAACGCCCTTGAACTTTAACTTTGTCGCTGTGATGTTTTCTTGTTTTCGTTTGCGCGTCTTGATATGGTTGCAGACAATGGCAGACGACACAGGCGATTGGACGAGTCGTCATATTTTACATTTAAACTTTAAATGGCCCCTTTGCCCCCATTGTTAAGCCAACAAGCGACGCTAAACGACCCCTAGTTGATCCCGTCCGACTCATCAAAAGGACAACCAGGTGCAGACGCGTCAACCTTTGTCGATTTTTCTCTTTTTAATATTAAAGCATGTGCGCACCTGCGCGTTGTTTAGTGGTTTCCCGACTTTAACACCATATTGATTTTATTTCATTTCTCTTAATTCGCTGATTCATGTTATTTATTGGCGTAGGTTCATTTGCACTCGGTTTAAAAGACGATGATAACCAATATACAAATGCGGATCGACAAGTTTATTCCCGTCAGTAATACCCGTTAGTAGTGATCGCGTTATCTAAACTCTAGCTTTCATTTCTTTACAAGGCCCTTCTGCATGTGACATAGTTTAGCAATGTTGTTTCCCCATTGATGTTATAACGCTATGTTTAAAGCGATGTCTACATTTGATAAAAGTTCGTTTTGTTTTTATTGTTAAGGAAAACGAACTTAAAAGCAGTGAAAGACGGTAGAGTATCAAAATAAACTTGGCCTTAAACGATGACAAAGTGTTAATTGCGTCATTGGTACTATCGCTAAACGATGACAAAGTGTTAATTGCGTCATTGGTACTATCGCGCATGCGTCATAACTGGGCTCGACTCCTCGATCAGAGCAGTGATCGGAAGTATTGCGAATAATCACTTCATTATCTTCCTCATGATCATCTTCGTCAACCTCTTTCCTTCCATGTACGTACAAAGTTCTCTCTGTGGCAGTGTCGTACGGTTCATTTTCTGGTCAAAATGTCACCGAATACTACATGTATTACATTTACAACAAGTAATGCTGAATAAAAGTTGTCAGTTTTTACCCCGTGTTTGTCGTATTCTTTGCAGTCCTTAAACATTGACATTGTGTCAATACAGATTTGGTCCGTGTCTTCACACGAAAGAGAAGGCAATATCAAATCTTATACAAGCATAAACTTGTCATTATACATCTTGTTATTTGTGTGCATAAATATGTTTAAAGTCATTTCGTAGTTATATATATATATATATATATATATATATATATATATATATATATATATATATATATATATATATATATATATATATATATAAATATATATATGATCGTGTTAAAAAGCCATCAATTCTCGCTGATTTGTTTTTCATTTGCTAGTCATGAACTGGGTGAAAAACCCGATGTCTGGCACACACTATCAGATCTCACACGCACGATGAGGGGGAATATTTATAATTCTACATGCATCTGAAGCGAGTGAAGCACCCTGTCAGTTTATGAGTATTGTTTTTGTTGGAACGCTTTTTTCGGTACACGTAATACGATACAATCTAGAGAAAAAAATATTGAGGTATTACTAATGCAGGAAGACAAGTGTACTATTGAAGTCTGAGGACTTATAATTTCAGTGTGTTGGGCTTGAGAGGTCTAAAATGTAGTATGGGTGGTCACTGAAGTGCAAGAAACACTTCGTCGTTCCTAGTGCGTTTCTTCTTTAATTGCTCAGTTGTTTATGCATCTAGTACACAACATCTAGGACAAATGGCTTTAACTGCGTATACCGGTACCCTTGAGTATAACGTTCAGTTGGCTTAATTGCGGCAAAAGGCCAGTTTATTCCACTCCGAAAGCAACTATCACCTGTGTTTAGCTGTGGCGACTCACAAGGCAGTCATCTCGAGGTGCGAAAAGTAAACACTAAAAATTATAAATCTACATAAACGTCTTTTACATCCGACGTCCTAACGTCTATAGAGCGTTTATTTTGCGGCTAGAGAATTTGAGTGCGGTAACTGCCGATGATATGCTAAATACGGACCACTGTGAGAAAACAGATCAAAAGGATGTGGAGAAGATTTGATAACATGATTTAATTAATTATAAAAAAATGTAAAATGTCAAATGTAGCACGTTTTAAGTAATTCTCGCTTATGAAAAGCCCGCAAATTACTTCTTACAACCTTAAGTTAGTAAATACATATAGGATCTGGCACGATTTGTCATATCATACCATTTTTTATTAAACGAGTTCATGAATTTTGTTAGTAAGCGAGCCTATGGCGAGCTTACTAACGAATTTCCTGGACGAGTTTAATAAAATATGGTATGATATGACAACGAGTGTCAGATCTTTTTTATCACATGCTTTCAAATGAGCAAATTAAATAAATATTAACGCAAACATAATGATAAATCCCGAATGTCGTTTACATTTCGTGACGTCATTTGACGTTGTAACGTCATTTCAGCAAAATAGCCAGAGGCGATTGGTCAATTAACTAAAACTAAGCCAATGAAAACGCTTAAAAATGTTGTATTACACATGTGTAATAAAAAAAAATGTAATGGTTGTATTACATGGGAAACAGGGTACAGCATGTGATAAATAAATATATATGGATTTGAAAATAGGATTTTCGGATCATTCCTGATATGAGCTTCTAGCGCAGAAGTTAATTTTACATGCAATAGGTAAAATAAATCACGGATTATTAATGAGTTTAGTGTGTGCTTAAAATGACGCAAGCGCTATAATCTGAGGCTCCAGGGTTGGGAAGCTGGTGCTTTTCCACAAGGCCACGGATCCGGTATATCGCAACAATGGGGTGAGGCACCAAAAACCATGCACCTCGGTTTAACCCATTTATGCCTAGTGGACTTCCCCATCCTTCTAAATTGAATCAATTTATTTCCAAAATAAGGGATGTCTAGTATATTTATTTCTATATTTAGAATATTTCTTACAGAAATTCGTTTAAGCAAACAGCGCAGACCAAGATGAGACGCCGCATCATGCTCTCATAAGGGTCTGCGCTGTTTGCCAATGCCTTTTTTTCTAGACGCTATGCATAAATGGGTTAATGTCGCTTAGAAGTTGGTTTTGGCCTTGCATGGACTCGAACCAGCGACGTTTTGGATGAAAAGGCAGTTTATAAATAATAATGGGTTACTCGTTGTGTAATTTATCATACTACTACATAGATATCTGCCGGATATAAAGCTATCTTATATATCTCTTACATCACGTAAATAGGAAGTTGTAACATACGTCAATGTTTGGCTTAACAATAATGTTTACTATTTCTTTTCTTAAAAAGGGGTGTGTGGTATGAGAAACAAAAGAACAGGTCACTGCCTGATCGTATTGTCATATATCAGGCTCGTCACGAATACAATAACGACTCAACAAGCCTCGTCGTTATTTTTATTCTAACGTGATTATGTAAAAACATCAGGCATATATATTTACGTCTATATGTCTACAACAATAGGACCGCATTTAAACAAGCAAATTCGTTGAATTGATACCCCCGCCTATATACTTCTGGACACAAAAGTGTTATATTTGACACTAAAAAAAGGATTTTTTTGAAGATACAAAAGGCCACAACTCTGTTATTATCAGATGGTGTGCAATGCCATTTGGCGTGCATCATCCTATTATCCATATATACACTCATACCAAGTTTTAATGAAATCCGCAAAAGCACTTCCAAGATATGGCTCCGGACACAAAAGTGACGGACGGACGGACAGCCGGACGGACAGCGCCAAAACAATATCCCTCCGCCTCTGGCGGGGGATATATACTCATACCAAGTTTCAATGAAATCCGCCAAAGCACTTCCAAGATATGGCTCCGGACACAAAAGTGCCTATAGTAAAAAGCTTTTTTTCAAGATACAAAGGGCCATAACTCTGTTTTGAACAAATGGTATACAATGCCATTTGGCAAGCATCATCCTCTTATGCATATATATACTCATACCAAGTTTCAATGAAATCCGCCAAGGAACCGTCAAGATATGGCTCCAGACACAAAAGTGCCTATAGTAAAAAGCATTTTTCAAGATACAAAGGGCCATAACTCTGTTTTTAACAGATGGTGTACAATGCCATTTGGCGTGCATCATCCTCTTATGCATATATATACTTATACCAAGTTTCAATGAAATCCGCCGAAGCACTTCCAAGATATGGCTCCGGACACAAAAGAGCTTATAGTAAAAAGCATTTTTTCAAGATACAAAGGGCCATAACTCTGTTTTTAACAAATGGTGTACAATGCCACTTGGCGTGCATCATCCTCTTATGCATATATATACTCATAACAAGTTTCAATGAAATCCGCCAAAGCACTTCCAAGATATGGCTCCGGACACAAAAGTGCCGGACGGACGGACGGACAACGCCAAAACAATATTCCTCCGCCTCTGGCGGGGGATAATATGTTTGTCTATTGAGGTAAACATTTGAGATGACATCTAAAAAGCGCAGAGGTTCCTCTAAAGGTCAAAAGAAATGCGAATATAACACAGAGCGACACTATCACAAAAGATCTTCCCCCACAGTCACAGTAAGAAGTAAACACGTAGATTTTCCTTTGACGTCATTGGTTATTATTGGACATGGGCGAACGTTGTCCGATAACGTATGCGAAAGTAAACAACATTCACTATCCTCGCTCATTGACACTTCGTCAAAGGTCGTTGCACTTTGTATAGCCTGGCCAAACTATTAGGGAAGGTTGGCGGCCCGGTAGGGGTGAGGTTCGCCGAATCTTATCTGATATCATGTCATGCTAGTATAATTTGTTAATCGCTATTTTAATTAATGACTTAAAGTACTACTAATTCGGGATTCATAACTAACTTGTTAAATGTTTCATGTTTGCCAAACTTCGCTTTATTTGTTTAAAATTATATTGCTTTATTTGTTTAAAAGTGTATTGCTTTATTTGTTTAGAAATACACATTACTTTTAATTAATACCCGTTACTTATAGTATAAATAAAATGATGTACAAACATACGAGTAAGAGAAAATGTATTTTGGTTAATTTAAATTGTTGCATATTGTTTCATAATTGAATGTCTTTTGTATCTGATTTTAAATGAGTACCTGTTGTATTTGATGTTGAATAAAAACAGTATTGGTATACTTAAACTGTCACCTTAGGTCAGTTGAAAACAAACTGACCACATATTTATTGGGCATTATTACATAGGTATGTTTTCTACAAAGGGTCATTAAAGTAAAAACATTCGTCATCTGCTGTCAAACTTCCCTAAGGCAAACAGTAAGATCTATTGTGACAATTAGATGTAAGCAAAATTGCATCATATCCGATTTGATTTGTATTTAACATGTTTCGTGATATCTGTCATGCTGACACCTCGTGAAGAAACCTTGTATAAAAGTGAAGAATAGAACACATGAATAAACCCGATAGAATAAACCCGGTATACTCTGAACAAAGTGGTTCTCTGTGATATGTTGACACTTCCTTTAACGTTATAAGAATACATTTAAAATAAACAAACATCGATTTTATTTAGCATATTAAGAATGTGTGTTTCAAAACTGTGAACTCTAAGGATAATTATTATTTTTGCTGTTAAATGGTTACTTCATGAAAATAAATTCTGAAATAAACGACACTTTGTGAGATGCATTGCGCGTCTACTAAACTAAGAACTCAGTGTCAATCGCAAAACTTAATCATCCGCGGCATAGCAGTAGTAATGGAATATCAAGGGGCCGTTTAGTTAATGAGTTATAAAGTTTCCCCCAAACTAGCGGATGAATGGTAAAGTAGTCTGAACAGCCGTAGTGATTTGAGTTCTCTATAATGAAACTACAGCATCAGTCCTAATAAAGCTCTCCGTTTCCACAAACTCGACCGACCCTATTTTTGTGCCGACCCTTAACCCATGTATTCCTAATGGACTCTCCCATCCTTCAAAATTGGATCAATTTATTTCCAAAATTAGGGATGTCTAGTATATTTATTTCTATATTTAGAATATCTATTACAGAATTCCTTAAGGCAAACAGCACCGAACCTGATGAGACGCCGCATCTTGCGGCGTCTCATCTGGGTCTACGCTGTTTGCCAATTCCTTTTTTTAGACTCTAGGCATAAATCGCTAGGCATAAATGGGTAAATATTTGTTTCGATTTTCCAGTTTGAGTTTTCAGTTAGTTTTGCTAAGAGTCGATGGTTTCCACTAAGTAACCGTTAGATTATTAGGCATAAGTAAAACATAATAATGGTACATATATACATAATCGCAAGATGTATGTTATTGGCATCGTTATTAAAGTGGGAAATAACCAGTACACCGTTCAAAAAGTAATAAAAAAAGAGCCTTACGTTCCCATGTGTGATTTGCGGATGAAATACTGCCATGTGTCGCCGTGGCGTAGTTGATATGGTGTCCGCCTGGCGATCGGGAGGCCACGGGTTCAATGCCAACAGTGGGAGCGATCTTTAGATCTCCGTCAAATACACCAAATACTGGTTCTAGTCCAAGGAAGCGAAATCAAGAGCGTTTCAAAGAAGCCAAAGGCTTTCTATACAATCGAGCTAAAATAAATAGGTTTAAACTTATTCTGACATAATCGACCTTATTCAGAAATAACGTACTGACAGCGTTTTGCAGTTATATGAACTTGCGGTCACATGAATATCCGTGTATTGACAAAAAAGTTCAGATCCATCTAATATCAATATAATACCTAGTAGATTTAGATCAGTCTTGTTCGTATTTTAAGTAAATTAGGACAAAAAAATCGTGTGTCATAAATTCCGAATATCAAGTTCATATTACGAACAAGAAAAGGCCTTTCGTTGATTTCATTATCAGAGCTATGCTCTGATAAAAACGGGGGTAAACGCATTCGCGTGACATAGTTCCAGATAAGCCTGTGCAGTCCACACAGTCTAATCAGGGGTGATACTTTCCGTGTTTATGGAATATTTCGTTTAATTTAAATGAAGTCTCTTTTAAAAAATCATGTCTAGGCGGAAAGCGTCGTCCCTGATTAGCCTGTGCGGACAGCAAAGCCTAATCAGGGACCGCACTTAACGAACTTTACGCACATGCATTAGATCCCGTTTTCCCAGATTGAGGCTCGTATAGAATGAAAACACATCACTAAAAGAAACTAAAGTAAATACACGTGCGTGCAATCTTATAGTATATTAATCGGAATTTCTCTGATTGATAACAAGTACATTAGATTGCAGGAGCCGTGCGATTTCTCTCATAGGTCATATGGGGCACTGATCTTAGAACAAAAGCCATTGGCAATCCAGCTGTCACCACTCAAACTGGAAGCCACATTCTAATCTATATGGGTCAAACCAGGATGAGAACAGCTACACGCATTTCTTACGTACAGAACAAAAATAAATATATTTCTCGTTATACCGTTAGTTATTTATAGTAAGCACTTATGTAAGGCTAAAAATAGCCTTTGTTAATTAGTAGATAAGTTTAGTCGCTTTCTGTTTCAGAACTTCGAACGCGTTATTTACGGTTTTTGCTTGAATTTTTCCAGGGAAAATCAATCAAATGGGCGCGATGATACACATCATCATCTGGATGCTTACAACTGCACCCACGTTCTAGGAAAACTGCGCTTTATGCATGCGTGTAAATTGTCGTCCCAGAATGCGTGTACATTGTCGTCCCAGAATGCGTGTAAATTGTCGTCCCAGATTAGCCTGTGCAGTCTGTGGGCTGAACATGCTAATATGGAAAGATACGTTACATATATGTTTGAAGCCCAGTTTTCCCAGTTCACGTTATACCAGTATAGTTAAGTATTAAATTAAACATTTTAGTACCTAAACGGTGTGAAATTATTTATAAAAAAAAACATAAGTCGATATGAGTCGGCAAATGATGTTATAAATCAGACGCCTGTGTATGTGTAATCGTGTATTAAAAAAAATCGGACACCTGTCATTCGGGAATATTTGTTGTTTCTAAAATTGTTGTATCTACAATTAAATATATTTTAAATGTTTCGTGTCCGAAAACATGATGTTATTACGGAACACTACGCACGCTTACGGATCGCAAATGGTTAGGTTACAATTTAAGAAAAAGTCAACGATTTTGAGGACGACAACGTGATGATTTTTGTCCCCGATTGTCATTTCCTTGTAGCATTTGGAGTGCAATTACTATAAAGGATCTATCAATAAAACGTACAATTCTGCTATCGGATGAAATCGGTTATGATCGGCTTTTATTGTTGTGCAATCGGGACTCCTCGGACAATTCCGCCATAACGGCGATCGTCGGTGTGGTGTAGCCCACTGTCCGATGCGTTCAGATTGATTGGTGTGATGCGTAACGCGATAGGTTGGATTCGTAAGATTACGGTCAAAACATAACTCTATAGAGTTCTTTGTTTCACACATACACACTATTTTATTGTTAGCATGTTCATGATTTTGATATGAATCAGTCTAAATCCAGATTGCATTGCGGTTAATCGACGCATAAAACGGTTCTGTATCGATAGGGTGTGTATAACTTCACTTGGTACACACGTAAATTATTGTTCTCGTGGAATGTTGGAATGGCACGCCTATGTGCTGGTTTTAACCATCCGATTCATTAATAGCAGACATATTTGTGAATTGGAATGAATGAACAAGAACGCACGCGCACTGGGTGTGGTAGTCAGCAAATATGTTAATGGGAGGAACGCCCTAACCCTCTTATAGTGATAATTAACGTTTCACGGTATTGAACAAAAGCAAGTTTGTTTGTAAAATTTTCGAAACAAGCAGTGTGGCAAAAACGTGTGGTTGTAATATTTTGGAGACAAATGTACAAGCCTGCGTATTTGTACAATTTTCGAAACTAACAACCAGTCTTAAGCAGTCTCAACTCTTCTTGCTATAAGTATAAAACCCCACAATGACCAAAAGAGTTGCTTTCCGATAAAGGTATAACGAACTGATTACTGTTTACACCACCATTTGACTTTCAATTGTATCCCAAGGTTACGAAACTGATAAACACGTCATTAACACGTCACGTATCTTCCGGATGTTTCGTGTTAGATATATGTGATTATAGTCTGAAAAGATGACATTGTTTGCTCTTTGGTTTCATTGTGAAACAATCAATTCCTGAAGTGATTTAATGTTCGTTGACAGCGTATGTGTTATATTGAACGGTTATGAAAGTTTAGTCGAAAATATATATGCACAAACGCTTTTAAAATTAAATCTAAAAAGTAATTCCTGCGCCCACACACTCATATCTTTCATTCATTTATAAATTCATTTATTCATGCACTCATTCATTCATGCAACTATTCACTCAATCATGCCCGTACTCACTTACTCCCTCCTTCCCTCACTCACTCATTCATTCCTTCATTCATTCATGCAACTATTCACTCAATCATGGCCGTTCTCACTCCCTCCTTCCCTCACTCATTCATTCCTTCATTCATTCGTGCAATTATTCACTCACTCATCCCTGTACTCGCTCAATGTTGCTTTCGTTCAGTAAGCAAGAAACCCATTATCAGACAGTTGAACCCATTTTATGCCTAGTGGACTGTCCTATCCTTCTCAATTGGATCAATTTATTTTCAAATATAGGGATGTCTAGTATATTTATTTCTATATTTAGAATATTTCTTACAGAAATTTCTTTAAGCAAACAGCACAGACGCTGATGAGACGCCGCATTATGCGGCGTCTCATCTGGGTCAACGCTGTTTGCAAAGGCCTTTTTCTAGACGCTAGGCATTAATGGGTTAAACACAAAACGCGTAAACAAAACAGTCCATGATATAGCTTGCAAGTAGTCTAAAATTGTTGATAACAAAAAGCAATAACCGCATACTAAGATCCGGTATAGGTTAAAAAGTACCATATGTATCGCGCTCCGAGTAAACAATAATTTAATAACCCTTTATGTAACGTTCCGGGTTCGAACCACCAATTTCTAAATGTTTCATCCCATTGAATTGATAACATTTATTCGGAGAAACTTCCTGGTCGATTACAAACGGAAAGATAACGCAAAAGCCTTATAAAATCATGTGTTACTCGCTATTTTCTGATGAAATACATTACGATGTGCTAATTATATTTTATATTCGCCTGGTTTCATGGTAAAGGTGCGCCCGTTAGTGTTTTAAATAATTCATAGTGTTTAGAAATATGCGCGCGTTCAATGTTGTTGTATCCTTAAATATAATTTTAAGTACGAAATGAGAGCGTTGTATCCGACGGAAAATTGTGTCTTGTTCAGTGAAAATTGGGCAAAATGCATGTGTGCGTAAAGTGTCGTCCCAGATTAGCCTGTGCAGTCCGCACAGGCTAATCAGGGACGACACTTTGCGCTTTAATGGTATTTTTCGTTTAAAGGAAGTCCCATTTTACCGAAAGTCTAGTTTAAGCGGAAAGTGTCGTCTCTGATAAGCCTGTGCGGCCTGCACAGGCTAATCTGGGACGTCACTTTTACGCACATGCATTATGCCCAGTTTTCTCAGAACACGGCTAAATTAATGGTGTATCTGTAACAAAGCGCAGGAGACGTGCGAGATCTGCGTGTATTGCACTGTGTGAAAATGTTGTGCAACCAAAAACATAATCAACACCTAATGCAAAAAAAACGCGTGACCTGTAAGAATGGTGTTCGTCACCACAGGTGAAAGTTAAAAGCCGATGCTATTGTAAATGCCATTGCTAACTTATATACATGGTGTAAAGGCCAAACTGTCAATTAAATATTGTATAATTATAAATGACGGTATATAAAAGTCCGTACACGTTCGAGCTCTGTTATTAATCGACGTTGCATTTATGTTAAAAGGGCGGAATCTAGAGCAAGCCCCTCTGCTCATTTTTACCCCCGACAATGAAATTAAGGTATCGTCTGTTCACACGCACAATTTCAGGCCATTAACAGACAAAACCAGTTTAGTGGAAGCCGATTTTGAATCAAAGAACATGTAGGAGGAATATCGGGATTGTGACCATGTCGGAACCACATCGAGCCATACCGATCTCAGGCCTTTGTCAAACACAATATCAGGCAGATTTATCGGGTCGATATTGGGAAAATATGAAACGTTTGATTTGCCCAGCCCAATCCCGTCAGTCTAGCTGGCTGGCTGAGCGCAGTGGTTGGTACATGCGGTTCACACCGGGTTCAATTCCCGTACCCGGCGCATGTTGGCTTGTTTCGTGAGTACTACGGTTTCCTCCAGGTTTCGTCCACATCTCAACACCACAAAGTCTGTACCCGCGCTTGCTTTGATAATGATATTAAAACTTGTTAATGTACATTTTATCCTGTCTATTTTATTTTAATTAACTGTCTCAGAGTTTCTTAACTTAAAATGGTCATTGATCCTACCAGTAATTTCCGCATGCACTCATTCCTATCGGTCGGGGTTTTATGTTAATGTGACGCTTTGCCTTCATTTGAAAACGGAAAGTAGCGCCTGCTTACCGGTATATTGTGTCGAATAAATATGCGCTTCGATCTATGAAAACAGGGCGTAATGCGTGTGTATACGTTGTCGTCCCAGATAAGCATTTGCCATCCACACAGGCTAATCAGGGAAGAAACAATGCGCTTTAAAAAAAATGTTTTCATGAAGTATTTTTTTCAACAATAAAAGCGGAAAATGTCGTCATATTAGCCAATGCGGACTGCACAGGATTTTCTTGGACGAGACTTTACGCACATGCATTACGCCCTGTTTTCGAAGAGCGAGGCGCATATTCCTTTTATTGATGTATTAGAGGTGTGACAATACTTAACAAATTTGTAAAGCAACCATACATTATTAATTACTCTGTAACTTACAAAATACTGTTTATGTTTAACTTTTGACTGTCTGATCATCATCTCTTCCGACAACATCGTCATTCACCTCTACCGCAATCATCACAGTGGTGCCCCGATCAGTGATTATTATTTATCTTTCAATGACATTGATGTGCACTGAAATTACCATTTACACGTGAAAACAGTGATACAAATCTCGATATTATGTATAAAGATCCTTGTCTTATATAGAACGTATTTCTGCTACTTGTATTTTCTGTGCTTTTACAAAGATTTTTATTTACTATGCACTCGTGCATAGTTGCATACTTTGTACACTGCTTACAAACTTGCATCCTGTTTATAAACTTGCAAACCATTTAGCTATATACTAACACAGCTGTATTCAATTGCTACTAACACATAATGTGTGTAAGGAATGACGTAGGGTGGCCTCGACCTACACATACCTATTGACGAGATAAATAAACT
This sequence comes from Dreissena polymorpha, assembly GCF_020536995.1. Lineage (NCBI taxonomy): Eukaryota > Metazoa > Mollusca > Bivalvia > Myida > Dreissenidae > Dreissena > Dreissena polymorpha. The sequence continues at coordinate 48,663,531 of NC_068361.1, read as the reverse complement.
ATATTTCCCCCCCCCCAAAAAAAAAAAATGTATTTCTCATTCAAAGAAATGGTGTAACTTTCCTTGGAATATAAATAATAAGACAACAAAAGTCAATAGTATTGTTATTCATATTTTTATTGCATATTTTTCTGTTTTCTTTTTTCTCATGGAGAACATATTTCATAATACAATATGGACAAATAAATACGATTTAAACAATATTTATAAAAATAAATACATTTTGTTCAAACGTTTTTTTTCAATTCATCAAAATGTATACAATATAATTCTTAAATTTCATTTACTTCATTTAACATACATTGACTGGGTCAATCGACTATTCCATGAACAAACATTTCTTTTTAATTATGACAAACAACATATACATACTAATTACCCACTAAGTATAAACCTTGTCACCATAAGGTAACAGATGACACGCGTCTATTCTACTAACTTCCACCACGCGATCTAACATCATGGTAAATGACAGCCTATCATATGACAGGTAAGAAAGGTAACGTTGTATTATTAATCGACTGACAATAAAGGGATCTTTTCACGCTTTGGTAAATTGACAAAATTGAAAAAAGTTGTTTCAGATTCGCAAATTTTCGTTTTAGTTATGATATTTGTGAGGAAACAGTAATACTGAACATTTACCATGGTCTAATATAGCCATTATATGCATCTTTTGACGATTTTAAAACCTAAAAATTATAAAGCGTTGCAACGCAAAACGATTGAATAATTTGGAGAGTTCTGTTTTTGTCGTTAAATTTTGTGAAACTACGAAGATTGCTTATATAACGTATAAAATACGTCAAGTATGTGTACTTGGCGGAATAGCTCAGTAGGCTAAAGCGTTTTTACTTCAGGACTCTGGCAGGACTCCAGGGGTCACTGGTTCGAAACCTGGTCCGGGAAATGTTCTTTTCCTTTTTTTAATTTTATTCTTGATTTTTTACTGGAGCTTTTACGATCCAATGTTTACATTTATCGATATAAAGCATTTAATGAATAAGTTAAAAAATGCCAAAATCTGTGAAAAGGCCCCTTTAAGTAAGCCTAATAAATATTTGTACGCTTATCACTGCAACGCCCTGACCTTTGTCTCAGAAGTAGGTCAGTAGGTAGATATAGACAGAGGATTGTAAACAGTCGTTACAAAACCTGTTCAAACCAGTTGCCCAAGACAACATGTTTACCTGATCTATACGTTGTATAAATGTTATCTTTTTTATATAAGCATTGGTCGGCTGATTATTAGTGCTAATATTCGGAGCGGTCAACAGCTTAAATAGATCTTAATAAATAGAGACTTTATATAACAGAAATGGTATTTTTCTGAACAAATGAGGTCTATGTCATGACACATAAACCATGTATGTAACATAGGACTGGTCTTAATACTGGCCGGACATAAATTAACAATCACAAGTTTGATCTACTATAGAGCATAATCCTTGTACATACACTTTTAAAAAGGGACGAATACTCAACCAAAACCAACCCCAATCCATTCATATACTTCCTTGAAGAGAAATAATTAATCGAACTTTCGTATGAATTCCCTAAAAATTGTTGTGTCAACATTTACACATACACCCAAAATTATCACAACAACTCATGTCCTTTAAGAAGCATAAATGCTTCTAAACCCTGATTGCACCTTCGTTTTTCATAAAACGTTAAAAATAAATTATGACAATTAAAATTCCTTAGGCCTATACATAAACAATGGATTTAATACAAAAATGATAAGTGACATGGTCCCAGATAGTGTCGTTCATACTGCCAATGCAATAGCGGTGGGCAGCGAAACTTTGTCTATTATTTGGGTGCCGCAACTTAAGTCTTTCAGTACATACTGGTGTCCGCCAACGGACCTGTCCGCGCTGACGTACACATTGATATGTCCGGCCGGTGACGACGGCTTCGCTTCGTTAGATTTGCAAAGTCCGTTAAAGCCGCTGTTAAAAATGTCAACCAGACCGGTCACCTGAGACGACTCAGTCTGCATTCTTTCCGTTGCATCACAGTCACTTGAGTCCGAGTCATACTCAAAGTCTGAGTCACTTCCATCGCCTTCCTCGGTGAATCGAGCCCGCTTTGAGACCGACCCTGATTCATAATCCACCGCAAGTCTCCGACGCTTTGTTCCTACACACCTGCACTGGGGTAACTGGCTGACGTAATCCGAACTGTTACGCGACGACAGCGCAGGTTTTCCTAACACAATTGGAGCCGCGTTGTTAAGGTCCTTTTTATAACAACACTTCGATTGGAGATCATCCGATTTATCACAAATGTCTGAAGACTTTAATTCCGCATTGTTCTTACTAACCGGCACGATATTTTCTTTGTCCGAACACGACTTGCTCGCTTTGTTCGTCAGTTCCCCGTTGGGAACCTCCGCTTTGTCAGTTCGGATACGGTCTGTGACCTCAGGCGTTGTTGAACTTTCCATTAATTCAACGCGTGAAGATGACCGCATTTCTGGCTGTGTGTCCACGATCATTTTAGCCGCTGCTTCTTTCTCGGCCTGTGCCCGTTTCTGAGCCAGAAGTGTCTGAAAGTTATCCATCATGTACGTTGTTCTAGCCTTGTGAAGGACACTCGCCACTAATAAGTTTTTATGCAGGTTAATTCCACAACGTTGCTGGCGTGACACGGCAATTTTCCCGAGGGACACGGCGATCAAACGTTGCGCATCGGTTGTGGCACTCATGATTATTCCAAGTCTCTTTGCTACACCGAACTATGTCCGTTTATAAAGCACCAAAACCCCGTGAAACTGATCGCTTATGTGTGATAAAGCCGAGAGCTGTCCAAAAACGATGCTCCTCGTGGCGCGTCAGTTACTACTATGCCGATTAATAGTAAACTCGCTAGTTTTCACAACGGATTTGTACAACCAATCGCAATACTCGGTCAACATATACGTCACAATGATCAGCCAATCATATCGCGCTTGAATATTACATTCCGCGTGATAGTAAAATTCTATTTTTAGATTGACCCACCAAATAAAGCAGCGGAAAACTTGTAGTCATAGCGGAGGTTTATAAATCATCGAGTCATGCTACGATTATTAACCACGTGGTACAAAATGGCGACGAGTCTAATCTTGTTTATACCAAAAATTGTTGTTTACAAATCAATATTCCACCTGTAATTGGGCGTTTAATTATTCAATGCACACTGGGGTTGCTGATAGCAACGAGCTGTATTCGTGATACTTTATATAACAAAATCAGTAATGACTTGCCCGCAAGGCTTATTAATAACATGAATAAGAAGTTCAGGATTTTTCAGTATTCTAATAATAGCACACAGCGAGAGAGGTTGTTTTCCCAAAGTTATGTGGGGAATTTGTAGCGGACGCCGCATATTACTTGCTCACTATCTGATAAAGATAAACGGGAAGTTAGTGCGTTCAGGAAAAATAAGACTAGCTCAGCTGGGTTTTGTTTTATAAATAGCTCAATGTGTTTCCCCTGGTTTCAATAAAAAATAGTTTGGTTTGCAAACTAAGCATTTTTTAAATATCGAAACAATTAAAGAAATCCGTCTTATAAACTTAGTAAGTGACATTTATATATATTCACTTATTATGCAATATCAGTATTTTATCAGATTTATAAGAATAAATTGATGCACATGGATAACGAACTACGCTGATAATATAGTAATAATAATCATATTTTATGAAATGTTACAGGGTATGTAATAACGTGTTGTACCAGGAATAGCTATTATGGATGTTTTTATTAAAATTCCTCGAAATTGATTCGAACATCAGAGAACGAAACAAAGTCATATGTTCTGATTGAAAATTAGCCTGATTTTGATTTGCATTTACAAATACTAAAACATGTAGGCTTACTAGAATGTGCAGACAATTAATACACTCTATAGTGCTCTATTGCACCAAAGATCTATAAATATTTATAGATCTTTGATTGCACGTATGTATATTTTGTTGGGTATTCATAAGTTTTCTTTTACATAAACCTTCGTGGATGTTGTACATAAATGCACCATCCGTGTTTCTGATTGACACACACTAACATAATCAACTAAAATTTATCAAAACAAAATATATCTACTATCCTACACGTGTTACACGAATAAGCCGGTTTTCATAAAAGTTAACATATCCACGTAAGATGAACATACGTTCCTGTGAGTAAAAATGTTTTAACCCATTTTTGCCTAGCGTCTAGAAAAAAAGCCTTGGCAAACAGCGTAGACACTGATACGACCCCGCATGATGCATTAATAGCGACACAGGTATGTTGACCGTCCTAATTAGTAAAGGACATTAGTAATGGATATTATCAATCAACCAAAATAGCAATTGGCAATTTATGTTTTAGGAATAATTTGTAATACGGTTTCGGTTACCGTCCCCTTTCGAAACCCACGTTACTGACTGAACCCATTCATGCCTAGCATCTAGAAAAAAGGCCTTGGCAAACAGCGTAGACCCAGATAAGACGCCGCATGATGCGGCGTCTCATCAGGGTATTCGCTGTTTGCTTAAAGGAATTTCTGTAAGAAATATTCTAAATATAGAAATAAATATACTAGACATCCCTATTTTTTTTTAATAAATTGATCCCATTTAGAAGGATGGGAGAGTCCACAAGTAATAAATGTTCTAATAATAACGAGTTTGACCCGCAACCATTAACACATTTCGATATCATTATTTAACCGCAAGGTATGGCCATAAATATGACTTCAAACAGCAAGGATTCGGCATTTCCTTTGCTTACGACTTTCTTTTTTAATAGTTAAACAAGTGCAAGCTCCACATGTATGACTTAAAGGGGCCTTTTCACAGATTTTGGCATTTTTTTAACTTATTCATTAAATGCTTTATATTGATAAATGTAAACATTGGATCATAAAAGCTCCAGTAAAAAAATCAAGAAAAAAATAAAAAAGGAAAAGAACATTGCCCGTAGCAGGTTTCGAATCAGTGACCCCTGGAGTCCTGCCAGAGTCTTGAAGTAAAAACGCGTTAGCCTACTGAGCTATTCCGCCGAGTACACACTCTTGACGTATTTTATACCTAATATAAGCAATCTTCGTAGTTTCAGTAAATTTAACGACAAAAACAGAACTCTCCAAATTATTCAATCGTTTTGCGTTGCAACGCTTTATAATTTTTAGGTTTTAAAATCGTCAAAAGATGCATATAATGGCTATATTAGAGCATGGTTAATGTTCAGTATTACTGTTTCCTCACAAATATCATAGCTAAAACGAAAACTTACGAATCTGAAACAACTTTTTTCAATTTTGACAATTTACCAAAGCGTGAAAAGATCCCTTTAACATGGTTGTTTAGTTGGTTTTGTGGCCAGCGATGTGGTGGGATTGGCAGCTACATACTTTGATCAACAACAGCGGTTTACATCAACAGGATTAGTCTCATAATCAAGAAGTCAATAACATAACAAAGGGTCTAAGTTTCTCGACGAAGTTGTTATTCACAGTTTCGGAAACACATTATTCGCAGTTTACATTGTTCGTGGTATTTAAATAAAAAGTATCACAGTTTGGTTTTGGCTGAGATGTCACTTTTTAACCAAGAGAAATGATTTACAAATCGAAATCCTGTTAACACGTGTTATTACAAGCATGGGACGCATTTTAGATTGTCGTTACAGCTGCTTATCCTTCAACTTAACCGTATAGATAGATGATTTGACACGCCATCTGGGAAAATTGGGCTTAATGTATGTGCGTACAGTGTCGTCCTAGATTAGCCTGTGAAATACGCACAGTCTAATCAGGGGCGACACTTTCCTATAAATGAAAAATACCAAAAATACAGCGGGAAGTGTCATAACTGATTATTTCACAATCTAATCTGGGGCGTCACTTTATTTTTTACGCACATGCATAAAGCCCGGTTTTTGCCAGACTGTTGCCTTTTGTGTATATTTTTTATTTACTGAAATAGGCCTACACCATTGTACAACATGTGCAGCTTTTAAGTAATGTCCGGTAGCTTGAATGAAATGGACTATGCAGTGGGCCCGTTGCCTTGACTCCGTTCACTATCTACGTCCAATTGTTTTAGCCTCTGTCTGCCATTCCACACCCACCCGAAATATAACAGCATAGCAGAAATAACGTTTTGTAAAATCCTTTAATTTGTATGGACCCTTACAGGGTGGGTCATACGCATACCTTAAAGAGTTTTGTTTTTAACGTCTGTTCTAGATCACTAACCGAAAGCATTTGCCATTATGGATGCACGCATGATAGTCCATATGCGTTTAAAAACCGTACATGACTCACATCCGCGGATATGAACGAAAATACCAAACAAGAAAGAATAAAGGCACTTTGGTGTTTATCCTTCAATTACTTTAAAATGATATTTTTGTATTATGAAAAAAACAACACAATTCGTGTTGATAACATTGTCTAAAAACAGAGCATGTCCTGTGTAGCCTAAAAGTCATGTATTGGCCGGTCGGTCATATTTCCGGATATGAATTTGGTGTTGCAAAAATGTCAAGAAAATTCTAACATAGTCGCTCTTAACAGTGCTTATGTATTAAATGTATTTTATTCAAAGAACGATTTTTATATTTAACAAAAAAGGAAAAACACAAAAAGGCTTTATCTTTTCATTGTAGCTCTTTTCAGTCATATCCGCGGATATAACTCACATGCGGTGTTTAGTCTTACCCCGATAGTCCATCTTTGCATGTCTCATTCGTTGATCCATTGAGTGGGAGTTGTTTATAAGCCATTCAATGACCACTACCGACATTACGTTTGATCTCATTTATTTTTTTGTACAGAAACGATTTTTTCCCATCAACAATTTATACACTTTCCCATTTCCAATAATATCAACTGCACCTTGCTCTGTTAAAACGGGGCTAAATGCTTGTGCGTAAAGTGTCGTCCCAGATTAGCATGTGTAGTCTTTGAAGTCAGGGGAGACACTATCCGTCTAGATTGGATTTCCGTTTAGAAAGTCATTTGTTTAACGAAAAACTCCATACAAGCGGAAAAAGTGTCGTCCCTGATTAGTCTGTGCTGACAATTAACGCACATGCATTAAGCCCCATTTTCCAAGATCGACACTTAAATGGTTTGTGTACGTTTTTTGTTACGTGAATCATATTGGATGCATACAACAAACGTCACGATGATGGACTGTCCGCTACATGCACGAAGTGGACTATAATGGACCCGTGGTCGTGAACTCCTACACCCACTCACGGCATTATCATACCATTAACCCTTTGCATGCTGGGTAATTAGTCGTCTGCTAAAATGTCGTCTGCTGAAATTCTAAAAAAAGGATTTTCTTCGATTAAAAAAAAACAAACAGTTTGGATCCTGATGAGACGCCACGTTCTGTGGCGTCTCATCTGGATAATTTTCTTTTTGTTTGTTTTTGCGGGACAAGATATTCAACACATGTTCATGTACCAAGTTAGCGTTCGTGAGTCGTATGAATATATATCGTTGAGGTAAATTTAAATGAAATATATTGTGCCACAAAAAAATAAAAACCAGCATTTTGTATCTCGTTAAATCTATGTTACCATACCACATCTAGCTGTTATATGTCTTTACTTAATTTTTTCGAAATATTGTATGAAAGTTTCGTTGATTTTTAGTAATTATGCTGCTTTAAATATCTGTTCGATCCCGTTGGTTTGCAAAATCGATGTACAATATACTAAATTTAAAGGGATCTTTTCACGCTTTGGTAAATTGACAAAATTGAAAAAAGTTGTTTCAGATTCGTAAGTTTTCGTTTTAGTTATGATATTTGTGAGGAAACAGTAATACTGAACATTAACCATGCTCTAATATAGCCATTATATGCATCTTTTGACGATTTTTTAACCTAAAAATTATAAAGCGTTGCAACGCGAAACGATTGAATAATTTGGAGATTTCTGTTTTTGTCGTTAAATTTTGTGAAACTACGAAGATTGCTTATATAAGGTGTAAAATACGTCAAGAATGTGTACTCGGCGGAATAGCTCAGTAGGCTATAGCGTTTTTACTTCAGGACTCTGGCAGGACTCCAGGGGTCACTGGTTCGAAACCTGCTCCGGGCAATGTTCTTTTCCTTTTTTTATTTTTTTTCTTGATTTTTTACTGGAGCTTTTACGATCCAATGTTTACATTTATCAATATAAAGCATTTAATGAATAAGTTTAAAAAATGCCAAAATCTGTGAAAAGGCCCCTTTAATACTGCTCCATAAAAGATCCTGCAATTTGCTTTAGCTGTAGATATGTACGCAAGGTAAAACAATATAAAGAAGTGAAACTCCAGCTGCTGGAGCAGTATTGCATTCTCATTATATACAATTTGTTGGTCCTTTATTTAAGGCAAATGACCGATTGCCAAAACAGTACAATACAAAAGAACATAAACACATATAAGAATAAAGCTGGGGTCACCGCCTTGGAACGATTAATGCAAAGCATTGGGGTTTAAACCGGTTTTAGAGCGCTCAACCTCACACTTGGCCCAGCAATATTCATGATACATTTAAGTGAAAATAAAATTTAACCTCATAGCATTGCAACTTAAATTAAATAATAAAAAAATGGAATTAATACGCATTCAATTTAATTACCATTTAATTACTCAATGGTAGGAAAGAGACCAGAGCAACAGAGTTGCAACTTTTTGAGGAACGATGAAATGAAACTACGAACAAGTGTCAAACGAGTCATGTGTTTCCATTTAAATCGCCAAACATTGGGGTAGGCAGATACGCTTAACTGTTTTGTCGTCATCTCTTTTTAAAGATTCTAAACTGTATATTATGCCATGACAATGGGCAATCTTACAAATGTCTACTAAACATTCTTCATTTAGGTAATTTTATTTAATTTAAAGTCAATTTAGTGAATATGATTTAATGTAGCAAAAAGATCGATAATTAAGATTTATTCAGTGAAATAAACAAACATGTTGGAAAACTCAACATGGAAAACCAAATAAATGAATAAATAAATGAATACAAATAAGCCTAGGGTCGGCATATTAACTTTGAGTCGGCCGGATTAATGGAAACGAACTGTTTTTTAAGCCTGACATTTGTACATGTGTTGCGTATGTGTCTGAAATATCTGTGTACGTGATGTCAATGTCGGGATATCAAACTTTTTTATTTCATTGTATAGCATGCTTTACAGGAAGCTACATTAAACTACAATGATATAAGTATGTGCAAAGTATCGTAATATATATGGTAAATGGTTGCAAAAATCTATGGCTTCACTTTTGGACAATTTGAACGCGTCTGTGAGTTTTTCAACTGTGCTCGGGTACTCATCGGCGAATAGTTTCTCCATCAGCATGGCGTCTCAACTTTTAGCATAACGATAATGCGTATATTATGGAAAATCAACAATATTTAAAGACCCTTATTTTGTTAAACTGACCGACTTAAATCCTATGGACGAATGCACCTGCGACAAAATAAACAATTCAATTAAATCTGTCAAACTTAACCCATTTATGCCTAGCGTCTAGAAAAAAGGCATTGGCAAACAGCGTAGACCCAGATGAGACGCCGCATGATGTCTGCGCTGTTTGCTGAAAGGAATTTCTGTAAGAAATATTCTAAATATAGAAATTTTTGAAATAAATTGATCCAATTTAGAAGGATGGGAGAGTCCACTAGGCATAAATTGGTTAATGATTGATTTTAAAGAACTTGTGAAACGGATGTTAAAGTTTTGCGTAGGTATAGCCATCAAGTTGCCGCCTTGCGAATCCTTTTGACTGAAACGCACTAGATTCGCTCATCACCAATAGCAACCCGTCTTGTTGCTTGCGTCAATAGCCAATTATTGTTTTGTGGCTCTCTTACTTATTATAATTGCCGCCATTGGCAACGGGTTGGCGTTAAGTCGTCACTAGCAACTTTCGCGACACTCCTTTCTGCACGCACGCGGTTTGTTGTCGGCAGTTTACCAATATCGGACAAAGTCTTAGAATAAGAGATTCGTTCTTTTGATCAGGGTCCTTGTTTCATCATATTCTAAAATCGTGCAGCGAGTAACGGTGCTATGTCGTAATTGGCAGTGATCGGAAAAGGCATCACAAAGCATTATGTCTAAGATATAATACTGATTTGTTACCTTTCCGAACCGAGAATAGAATAGCATTCCATACAAACACATATCGACAAATTTAAGCATCCAAAACGATGTCTTAAAAATAGTTTCTTTAGCAATTGGAATCGACACAAAACATTTCACTATCCGAAACAGACATTAACAATCCCATGCATTCTTGCATTATAACATTCGCGAGAATGCTTCTTAACCCATTTATGCCTAGTGGACTCTCCCATCCTTCTAAATTGGATCAATTTATTTCCAAGATTAGGGATGTCTTGTATAGTTATTTCTATATTTAGAATACTTCTTACAGAAATTCCTTAAAGTAAACAGCGAAGATCTCATCTGGGTATACGCTGTTTGCCAAGGCCTTTTTTCTAGACGCTAGGCATAAATGGGTTAAAGACGGATATAGTGGGACGTTAAAGTTTTCATGAACACATGGGTCATTAATTTTTTGTTTCAAAAGGTATACTTCGCGTCAATTTATTTATGTTTGCAAGATCCGTATTGCATTCAATGTGTATTGAACTTGGGAGAACCCATATTTTGCTAATCATTGAATAATTTGTGGTCATAATAGCTCATTTAAGGCTTACATGTGCCTCGCTCTGGGGAAACCGGGCTTGATGCACGTGCTTTACGTGTCGGCCAAGAGTAACCTGAGCAATCCGCACAATGTTTACATCTTACCAGTGACAACACTTTCCGCCTGATCTTGATTTTCTCTGAAGAGACTTCCTTTACACGAAAACATATAATTAACGCGGAAAGTGTCGAAAATGATAAGCCTGTTCGGGCTGCACAGGCTAATCTGGGACAACACTTTACCTAAATGAATTAAACTCCATTTTCCCCAAATAATAACGTATGCTTCATATACTCATTATTGTGAATTAAACGTTTCCGTGACACATTAACGTTGCTAACGTTTCTTAGTTAAAAAATGCATTACTATTAAGAATTGTTTGTAGGTCAATAAACTATGATTTGATATATGATGAGTACAAATTAAATCATGCGACATTAGCCCGACATGTTAAATGTTAAATAGTCTCGCATGAGTTGTTTATTAACAGATACGCAACCATAGTGAAACAAATATTACGATTCTAAATTGATTTTAAAACATACTTGTGCAAAGGATATGATAACTGTATTTTACCCCGTTTAACCCTTTGTTTGCTGGGAAATTAATTTTGTCGTCTGCTAAAATGTCGTCTGCTGAATTTCTAAAATTAGCATTTTGTTCGATTTTTTTCAAAGGATACTATCAGAATAGCAAGCAGTTTGGATCCTGATGAGACGTTACGTTTTGTGGCGTCTCATCTGGATCCATACTGTTGGCAAAGACCTTCAAAATTCGGTTCTAGCACTAAAAGAGTTAAGGACCTTGTTCGGTATTGTGTATTTGCAGTTTTACAATTTGAGACGTTCTCATGGCAAGACTAATATTGAAATATTGCACAATTGTTGTGACCAACAATTTGTGAAAATTATGTGCTACACATGTGTTTGTTCACCTATTTAAGTCTAGTGGACTCTCCCATCCTTCTAAATTGGATCGATTTATTTCCAAAATTAGGACTGTCTAGTATAGCTATTTCTATATTTAGAATATTTCTTACAGAAATTCCCTTTATTCCTCCGATTCATGCGGCGTCTCATCTGGGTCTACGCTGTTTGCCAAGGCCTTTTTTCTAGACGCTAGGCATGAATGGGTTCAGTCAGTAACGTGGGTTTCGAAAGGGGACGGTAACCGAAACCGTATTACAAATTATTCCTAAAACATAAATTTCCAATTGCTCTTTTGGTTGATTGATAATATCCATTACTAATGTCCTTTACTAATTAGGACGGTCAACATACCTGTGTCGCTATTAATACAACATACTATACAGATACACGTAAACATATCATAGGCATTAAACGATTACAAATCGGACCTATGATTTATCATACAATGTTTATGTAAGCTAGAGACTAAGCCCTATTCATAAACATGCTTACACAATCAATGACATTATTTTTAACCCACTCAGAAAATTGTAATCGGGTATTTCCCAATGACAGTCGATTGATATATGACCATATATAGCATACAGCAGTCAGCTGACTACTGATTGTATACTGAATACGTATTACGTATACGTACACTCCAGTAATTCAATATGATTCATTCACGCTACAACGCCCTTTTACAATTACGCTACATACTTAGGTTCAAGTACTTTGTATTTAAGTAGAGCAACAGCAAAGCGTTGTGTACTTTTTAGCTGATGTTTACTTGTTCAAGCGAAGATCAACAACATAAAATGTACCTTATTTTCCACGCAAAACGATTTTGCGACGCGAAATTCCCCTCGAAACAACATACAGTGAACATTGCAAGCGTCGTACAATTGTTTTAATTGACTGCATTAAGACAATAATTAAAACAAACAATAGCAAGAAAATCCCCATCTCAGGAAACATGCTCAGCTGATTTTAGTAGTTTCATTTTCAGCAGTATTTCAGTCGTATCACGGCGTTTCGGGAAACAGTTTACACTATTCCTGCGTTAACTGGTTTATCATTACTTAGGGCACATACTTATGCCAGTAACCTTTAACTACCTTACTTGCAACTGACAACTGCTTTACATGTAACTGACAACTGCATTACTTGTTACGTATAACTGCGTTACTCGTAACTGACAACTTCCTTCCATACAACCGACACCTGCCTTACTTGTTACTGACAACTGCCTTCCATGCAACTGACAACTGCCTTACTTGTTACTGACAACTGCCTGACATGCAACTGACAACTGCCTAGAGGTGGGGGTGAATAGCCTTGGAAAGGATTCCATGAACAATCGCGCGCAAATTATGTGGCCGGGCCGCCGATCGAACCCATACTCATTGGATTAAAAAAATTCGATTACAAAATTAACAGAGAAAGCTAGAACAAAATGTATTTAAACTGTGTCGTTAGGAGTAAGACTATACGTATATTTGTAACGAATGAGATTATTTCCTTCCACAAAAATATTATACTAGCTTTGGGCAAATCGGGTTTAATGCATGTGCGTTTAGTGTCCGCACAGGCTAATTAGGGACGACACTATGCGTTTGTCTTTGTTTAAAGGAAGGCTATTCTGAGCGAAAATCCAGTTATGCGGAAAGTGTCGTCCTTGAATAACCTGTTCGGACTGCACAGGCTTAGCTGGGGCGTCTCTTAACACCCATGAATTAAGCCCCAAGTTCACAGAGCGAGGCTGAAGTGTACAGACAGACTCAGACCTGAAGAAATAAGACAACTAAACACCATGTTGCGTTCATCGCCTAAGCGAACATTTATTAAGTCTCGATTGTTTATACAGATTTTTGGATGGCAAAATACGTTTTGCGTTTGTATTCGAGATAAAACAATGCTTACATACACAAATCGAGACGCGTTACCTCAAAATCTTTATTTTTAATGGGATTTTTGCACCAAGGCAACAAACAAAAACTGCTGTTTGTTTGTTGTCCGGTGGGGAGAAGTAGCACTATACAAAAAGCAATCTGATAAAACGTTGTTTGGTGCATTAGCGCAAAGTGTCGTCCCAGGTAAGCCTGCACAAACTGCACGGGCTAATCAGGGACGACATATTCCGCTTAACGCATGCATTTAACCCCGTTTTCCCGCAGCAAGGCTCCTACTGAATGATAATGGACGTTTCTTTGTTACGCAATTGTGGAAAATACAGCACAATTTTAGTTGTTTATTAATCAACTGAGGACAAAGATAGAAGTGTATACTAACTGTTAAGTGTTTATAAAATCCAGCCTTAGAATAGAAAATAAATTTGAAGACTTAAATGAAGTACACAATTACATAGAAATAAGTTTTCCGTTGTAACCCTTTTAACCGGATTTTCTTGGAACCATGATAAAGGTTCGATTTATAGTGGGTTGCGGTTTAGAGGGTAAGTCATCATTTACGTTAACCAATATCTTAAATATTGCCCTCTACGGCACGTCACCCCATGTCACGCAACAGGACGGTATGGTACGGTTTAATACTTACAGTACATTTACATGTATATCGTAGTAATGAAAGTACTCGAGGCAATATTTAGGAATCAATTGCTCTGATTAATAGAGAGAAGTGATTTGTCGTAAACACCGACAGTATATTTGATAAAGTGTGCGATTTTCAGTATTTACCAATGAATACCTGATGAAACACGACGAACTATTTCATAACTGCAAATCGTCCCCGAGATAGAAGTTATCATATTTAAACACCGGTAAGAGGATTTCTAAAATCAACCGTGACATGTAAGACACATACACAATAGAGGTAAGACTTGCTTAGGAAGACCGAATAATGTCCACGTACAAACATTCCCAATTGAGGATAGACTTGCATAGGAAGACCGAATAATGTCCACGTACAAACATTCCCAATTGAGGATAGACTTGCATAGGAAGACCGAATAATGTCCACGTACAAACATTCACAATTGAGGATAGACTTTCTAAGGAGGACCGAATTATGCCCACGCACAAACATTCCCAATTGAGGATAGACTTGCATAGGAAGACCGAATAATGTCCACGTACAAACATTCACAATTGAGGATAGACTTTCTAAGGAGGACCGAATTATGCCCACGCACAAACATTCCCAATTGAGGATAGACTTGCATAGGAAGACCGAATAATGCCCACGTACAAACATTCACAATTGAGGATAGACTTTCTAAGGAGGACCGAATTATGCCCACGCACAAACATTCCCAATTGAGGATAGACTTGCATAGGAAGACCGAATAATGCCCACGTACAAACATTCACAATTGAGTTAGACTTACTAAGGGCAATCGAGTAATACCCACGGCACAAACATCCACAATCGAAGATAGACTT
Organism: Dreissena polymorpha; assembly: GCF_020536995.1. Lineage (NCBI taxonomy): Eukaryota > Metazoa > Mollusca > Bivalvia > Myida > Dreissenidae > Dreissena > Dreissena polymorpha. The sequence continues at coordinate 48,648,512 of NC_068361.1, read as the reverse complement.
GCTAAGGAAGACCGAATAATGCCCACGTACAAACATCCACAGTTAGGGATAGACTTGCTAAGGAAGACCGAATAATTCCCACGCACAAAAATCCACAATCGAGGATAGACTTGCTAAGGAAGACCGAATAATGCACACGCAAAAACATCGCCAATTGAGGATAGACTTGCTAAGGAAGACCGAATAATACCCACGCACAAACACCAGCCATGGAGGAGAGACTTGCTAACCGTGAGACCGAATAATACCCACGCACAAACATCCACAATTGAGGATATCCTTGCTAAGGAAGACCGAATAATGTGCACGCACAAACATCTATAATAGAGGATAGATTTGCTCAGGAAGACCGAATAATGCCCACACAAAAACATTTACAATTGCTGATAGACTTGCTTACAGTGAGACCGAATAATGCCCATGCACAAACACCCTGAATGGAGGATGGAATTGCTCAGGAAGGCCGAATAATATCCACGCACAAACACCAGCAACTGAGGACAGACTTGCTAAGGGTGAGACCGAATAATGCCCACGCACAAACATCTACAATTTAGGATATATATGCTAAGGAAGACCGAATAATTCCCACGTAAAAACATCGACAATTGAGGATAGACTTGCTAAGGTAGACCGAATAATATCCACGCACAAACACCAGCCATGGAGGAGAGTCTTGCTAACCGTGAGACCGAATAATACCCACGCACACAAATGCACAATTAAGGATAGACTTGCTAAGGAAGACCGAATAATGCCCACGTATAAACACCCCCAATTGAGGATAGACTTGCTACGAGTGAGAGCAAAGAATGTCCACGAACAAATACACACAATTGATGATAGACTTGCTAAGAGTGAGACCGAATAATATCCACGTACAAACATCCACAATTGAGGATAGACTTGCTAAGGAAGACCGAATAATGCCCACGTATAAACACCCACGATTGAGGATAGACTTGCTAAGGAAGACCGAATAATGCCAACGTATACTTGCTAAGAGTGAGAGCAAAGAATGTCCACGAACAAATCCACACAATTGATGATATACTTGCTAAGACTAAGACCGAATAATGCCCACGCACAAACATCCACACTTGAGGATAGACTTGCTAAGAGTGAGACCGAATAATGCCAACTCACAAATATCCACAATAATTGAAGAAAGACTTGCTAAGGAAGACCGAATATTACACACGCACAAACATCCAAAATTGGGGATAGACTTGCTAAGGAAGACCGAATAATACCCACGTATTAACATCCACAAGTGAGGATAGACTTGCTAAGAATGACCGAATAATGCCCACGTATTAACCTCCACAATTTAGGATAGAATTTCTAAAAGTGAGACCGAATAATACCCACGTATTAACATCTACAATTGAGGAAAGACTTGCTAAGGAAGACCGAATAATGCCCACGCACAAACATCCATCATTAAGGATGTACTTGCCAAGGAAGACGAAATCTAGAGGTTATCCAGTAGTTATTTTCAGCAAGACCCTGCTAAATAAGAGGTTAACATGGTAAGCAACTGCGTATACCTTTGCTGGTAATGTGGAAAGCACTCAAATCTAATACTAGTAGTTCACTATAAACATTGGCTATCTGTATTAACATATTTGTAAAACAAAATATTTAAAAGGAACCATACACCATTTAGTAATATAAAAATGGATTGGTTTGAAAAGTCTAGGTCAGTATCGATTTATTGGCCTATATAATACGTCATAGTCCACAATTTGTTTAATATCAAGGTCTAAATGAGTCGTGTTCTGAGAAAAATGGGCATAATGCATGATCTTAAAGTGTCGTCCCAGATTAGCCTGTGCAGTCCGCACACGCTAATCAGGGATGACACTTTCCGCCTAAATTGAATTTTGCTAAGAAGAGACTTCATTTAAACTAAAAATGTCATAAAAGTGGAAAGTGTCGTCCCTGATTAGCCTGTGCGGACTGACAGGCTAATCTGGGACGACATTTTACGCACATGCATTAAGCCCGGTTTTCTCAGAACGCTAATCAAATTTTCTAAGATGATGTCAGTATGCTAAGTTTTTCATGAAAGATTTTTAGTGAATACGTTGTTGTATTGATGTTAATCGAACGGTCAAATTGGGCTTACCACTAATTTTGATCTTCGGAAATAGTTCCTAAGTAGGTCAGTATCAAGGTCCGGGGATGTGATATTATATCATCATGTCATTTAGACTACCTTGTACGGACGGACGGACTAACAAACTGACTGAAAAACGGATATGCCAATCGCTAAATGCCTTTCGGTGTCAGCAAATCTCGGTGGCATACACAAGATTATTCGCAGTCTATAAAGACACACTGTCTTAAAATATCCTGAATGACATCACAAGTTCAGCGTTTCTACCAAAGTTTGACAATAATTTTATTTTTCAATAATAAAATGCAAGAACGATTTTGATTTGCATAAACAGTTTTATTTTTAGCATACTGTATTATATTCTTACATCATATACTTGTATATAGCTTTTTTAAATAATTTACGTTGAAGTTAATTAAAAACTATTTTGGTTCTGAAGGTTCATTTTACTATGTGACAGCATTTTATTAACAGAAACATAAACATGTGTTTTTATTTAGTTTTCTGCACTCTCTGCACTTTCTGCTCTTGCAGGATTTTCAAATGTACTCTGTATATGTAGTTCAAACGTTTTGACTGATAAGTTAGTCAAAAATTTAAATACATCACCATCAATCGACACTGTGTTCAAACACTTTTGATATATGGAATAAAAATGAAATACATTAGAAATATTATAATCAATCACATATATCAAATTTTACCTTGTAATGGTTGACAACCTTTGGCATATGTAAAATCATTCACACTGTAGCACTTCTAAGCAGGCGTTATGAGTATAAAAGTCCATTTCGGAATGTACTTATAACTAAACATAAATTCGTAGGAAGCGGAGAATGACCGATATATTATGAAATTGATGCTGCAGTGATGAGAATTAGCGAGGACACACTAACCAACATCCCCTAATATTTGTGATTGGCAGCTTGTTTTTATTTTCAATCAAATCAACCGCGAAACTCATGCGTTCTCGTCGTAGACAATCGAAATAACGACAGTGGACGAAAATGGCCAAATTCTTAGTTTCTGGTGTTGCTAGGACCGTTGTTGATATTTCAGTATATTTTGCTTGCTCCAACGTATGCATAAGTCCACTGCGGCTAGCGGAGTCCTGTTGCAAAGTAAGCAACACACTGTTCACAGATTAAACAAACTGAACTTTGGTATTAAGACTGGATACAGGAATAATTGCGTAGGCGCTGAACGCGTGTAAAATGTCTTAGTCATAGATTGTTGAACATTGATGGCGGTTTAGTCAATATGGGTGTATACGTGTATGAACTATTAATCCATAGCCGTATTATGTGGTATATAATATAAGTGTATAAGTGTATGCACTATTAATCTATAGCCCTCATATGTGGTAAAAGCATGTAGTTAAATTATATAGAAAAAAAGAAAGAAGGTACTTGACTTCAAAATAAACTCAAGGTATAAGCAAGCCACTAACTTATGGCAAGGTCTAGACCAAAATAAAAAAGTGAAGAATTGATAGAAACTTGTACTAAATAATTTTTATTAATTCTGTTCATTATTATTGTTTGTTCTTTTACCATCTTTTATCCCAAATAACTTGTAAAATTGTATCATGGCACTGATGAAATAAGGTCCCGTGACCTTAACTGAATAAAAAATGTAGTGTGCACTGTTCTGTTGTGTTTACTGTGTTGTGTTTAAATATGCTGCAATGTGCCATGTTGTGCTGTGTTGCGTTATGCGTTGCTGCAATGTACTGAAATGTGGTGTACTGTGATACCTGATTTGCTGCCGTGTACTGAGATGAATTGCGCTGAGATCCGTGCATTGTTGTCATGTATGTGAAGTGCTGCGGTCCGTGCTAAGCTGCCATGTACTGTGTTGTGATGTGCTGTGATCCATGCTTTGCTGCCGTGTGCTGAGATGTGTTTTGATCCGTAATTTGCTGTCGTGTGCTGAGATGTATTGCGATCCGTACTTTTCTGTCGTGTGCTGAGATGTGTTGTTATCCGTACTTTTCTTCCGTGTGCTAAGATACGCTGTTATCCGTAATTTGCTGCCACGTGCTGAATTTGTGCTGTGATCCCTGATTTGTTGTCGCGTGCTTTGGTGTTATGTGCTGAGATCCGTTCTTTGCTGCCGTGTGCTGTGATGCTGTGTTATGTGATGCTTGCTTCGCTGTAATATGCTGTGCTATGCTGTGATCCGTACTTTGCTGTCATGTACTGTGCTGTGCCGTGCTGAATTGCGCTATACTGTTCTGATATCTACTGTGCTGAATTGAACTGTTCTGTGCAATGCTTTGCCATGCTGCACTGTGTTGCCCTGTAATGTGCTGTGTCGTGCTGTGCTGTACTTTGTTGACATGTACTATGCTTCGCTTTTCTGTGCTGCACTGTGTTGCCTTATACTGTGCTTTGCTGTGCTCCACTTTGTTTCCATGTACTGTACTGTTATAGCGCATTCTTCGCTGAACTGTAATGTGCAGCACTGTGCTGTTATGTGATGTGCTTTGCTATGCTGTACTGTGTTGTGTTTTGCTGCCATGTACTGTGATGTTATGCACTGTGTTGTGCTTTCATGTCCTGTACTAAGATGTGCTGTGCTTTACTATGCTGTATTACGCTTCACTTTGCTGCCCTATACTTGGATGTGCTGCGCTGTGCTTTGATGCCCTGTACTGTACTGCACTGTGCTGTGCTGCATTGCGCTATACTGTTCTGTTGTCTACTGTACTGAAATTCACTGTGTTGAGCTATGCATTGCTGTGCTGCACTTTGTTGCTCTGTACTGTGCTGTGTTGTGCATTGCTGTACTTTGTTGGCCTGCATTGTGCTGTGTTGTGAATTGCTGTACTTTGATGCCATGTTATGTGTTATGTTTGCTGTTCTTCACTGTGTTGCCTTATAATGCGCTGTGCTCTGCTTCCTTGTAATGTGATGTGCTGCGCTGTGTTGTGTTTTCCTGTCCTGTACTAAGATGTGCTGTGCTTTGCTATGCTGTGTTGCGCCACGCTTTGTTGTCCTATACTTTGATGTTGTTAAGCTGTGTTGTGCTGTCCTGTACTGGAATGTGCTGTGCTGCATTGCGCTATACTGTTCTGTTCTCTACTGTGCTGATTTGAACTGTTCTGATCAATGCTTTGCTGTGTCGCACTTTGTTGCCCTGTACTGTGCTGCGTTTTGCTGTGATGGTCTTTGTTGCCATGAACTGTGGTATTCTTTGCTGTGCTTCACTATGTTGCCTTATACATGAACTGTGCATTCGGTGCTGCACTTTGTTGCCATGTACTGTATTGTTATATGTTGTTCTGTGCTGAATTGCTCTGTACCGTGCCGTACGGTTTGATGTGATGTGCTTTGCTGCCCTGTACTGTGTTGTTCTGTACAGTGCTGTTCTACACTGCACTGGGCTTTCCTGATCACGCTGTGGTGCGCTGCGGTGCAATGTACTATACTGCATGTGCTATACTGTCTTGTACTCTTCATGAGATTCCGGATGATCATTTTACAGTGCGACACGTTCTGGGAACGAATGTTTTTAAGTTCTTTGAACGTTGTGACGTGTCCGTTACCATGCGGATGTATATTTGAGATATGTTGAGGTTCGCATTATAATATTTATTGAAAACAAGAAAATTTATTGAATTTATATTCCCCGCCAATTGTAAAATTTTGCGACAGACTGACGGAATGACGGCCATAAAGACGAACGGACGGACGGACAACGCCAATTCTATACCTTCCGCCTTTGGCGTGGATAAAAAATTACGCTCTGTTTTGTTATTGCAATTCGTCTTCAAGCGTAACACTTTCCCAACAAACGCATATATAATAATAGCGGATGCGACAATCATGATTTAGGATAGACATGCTAATGAAGACTGAACGACGCCCACGAACACACAAAATGGCTGGTTCAGGAGTCTTTCTAGTTCGTCATAAGCTTAGGTCGAGATTAACGCTTCCCACTCATAACGTTTTTCATTTGACGTTAGTGTAAAATTGACGCTTTAGAAGTTAGCAACTGCGTATACCTTTTAAATTTATGTATGTTTAAGACATGCTAATCAGGAGGGGGGGGGGGGCATAAACAAGTTTATTTCGAAAACCAAGCATGAGCTCATGAGTTCAATGGACCTTATACATAAATAAACACACAAACAAACATCGCGCTCCATGTGATGTAACAAAGCCGGCAGTATTTAAGCTATACAAATAATACACATATCAATTTTATTGTATTTATGTAAACCAAATGCTCATGTTGTATATTAAAAGGTTGAGTCATGTAGTTGATCAGCTTCGTAAATAAATGTCTCAAGTATGACTGATACACGTTCAATGTCGGTGTTTAAAAAAGTTCGAAAAATTTAAGAATGGTTGGCCGTTTTCCAAAACAGATAAATTACGATATTCACGTAGATCTACTTTCTTTTATTATAACAAAGAGGGCATTCAAGCATAAAATGAAGCTGGGCTTCTAGTTTATTGCATAGTGAACATAAGTATGAGCCTCGCTCTGCGATAACGGGGCTTAATGCATCTTCGTAAAATGTCGTCCCTGATTATGCTGTGCGGTCGGTACCGGCTAATCGGGGACGAAACTTTCCGCCTGGACTGGATTTTCGCTTAGAAGAGACTGCCTTTAAACAAAAACCGTCATAAAAGTGTCGTCCTTGATTAGCATTTGCTATCATATTGTGTGCGTATTTAATGAATCAAGGGGCCATTATTTATTAATTATAATAATTTAACTTTTTCGGCGTAGTAAGCTACTAATTTACTAGATATATTAAGATTATTATGCTGCGGGAGCATTTATTGCAAAATGGACAATCGTATTGTTTACGGAATTGTAACATACAACAACTGTTGAATGCCCACCAATAATTGTTGGATACTTTTACATGCATTCAAAGATTTCTACATATTTTTAACATAAACTCTAGATACAACGATAATAATAATGAACTAATTGTGTTTCGTCAACAGAATGTTTTATTTACTCACATTATAAAATATAACTATCTAAAGTTTTCAGTGATATGTTTATATCACTTTCTGAAATAGATAAAGACCTCTTTTCAAATCTCTGTTATTTTTCCTGTAAAATAATTTACTTTCATATGTGTGTGATTGAAGAAAATGTGAATTCTTCTCTAATCTGTTCACAAGACAGAAATTTAGCAACCCAGTGCAAAGATTTTTTTCTCAAACGAGGCTTGGCGTTCTATATACGTTTTTGTTCGATCACAGAGAGTTCAACAATAATATCAATGTTCAATAACAGCATCGATGAGTTCTCGCTCAGGATTAAGCTTGCGCCCAATCTGCTTCTTACCGCAGATTGCATTGAACCAACTTCCGTGCAGAGCTTTGACTGGAACCAGCATAGCTTGAGCAAGGAACGACAACTCTGCTTGGAGATTGGCAATGTACCAACCGGGGCTCAAGACTGTGGACATGACCGACAGTTGACAATGGCACTGAGTGCTACAGAGTGTGATCGACAGTATTTTAAATATCGTTTCGGGAAATTAAAATGGAACATATTGTCCCATAAAAAATAAAAACGAGATTTTTGTATCTCGTTAAATCTATGTTACCTGGTCACATCTAGCGTTGAAATTTTGGCTATTGCTATAAGGAACGCTGATTTTTTTTATAGATTAACTTTATTTTACGAACTATTTAACGAAATATTCGTTTATTTTGAGTGTTGATGGGCCTATAACACCATCCCCACTTCCAACGTGATGGTGGTGTCATATGTGGTCATTTGTATTTTTGCTTTGTTTGCAGTTTTTACATTTAAACGCGATGACATAAACGCTATGAAGTGGAGATCGCGTGAGAATTACAACCGCTGATAGCGAAAGTTGTTGAGAACATGTAGTGTATTAGGTGTAATATTTATTGAGTGGCCATATTTTCGATGAAACACAAGGAACAAGTAAACGAATACGGACGTTACAAAGCAATGCCTCATTGATTGGTTGAACAATTGTAACTTCGCTCTGGGTAAACGGTCTGTGGTCCGCACATGCTAATCTGGGGCGAGACTTTTTGCACACGCATTAAGCCCCGTTTTCACGCATTAAGCCCCGTTTTCACGCATTAAGCTCCGTTTTCACGCATTAAGCCCCGTTTTCCAAGAGCGAGTCCCCTTTTTAGATTTTTCCGTTGTGGAGCAAATTATGTTGAGCACATGCAGTCGATGAATGTAATCCATTTCATATATAGGCAACTGAACTTAAAAAACTGTAAGTGTATATACACTTTACAAAAAGTTAATATTCGTCAAATACCGTTAAATCAGATGCACGGACATACAATTCGTTTTCAAAAACTAGTTTGAGTTTGAAAGCGGATAATATCTCTATGCAATTCAGTTTAACTTAAATGCTGGTCTATTGTAAACATTTCGTAAAACTTAAAAATTCTATGACAGCAGGTCAACACATAAAAAGGAAGTGATATGAATCGTAGTAATCCGACCTTATATAAATTTTAGGGTTATGTCCTTGTACACTGTTTACCTGTAATTAAATTCGACCTTTAATGTCTTATTCTTTGTTGGAAACTCCCCAATATAAGCAAAAATGGCCATGCGCAAACGTGCATATTTTGTCTCTCTTAAATGGTTCTGTCCTAGTTTTTAGCCTTGTTTGAAGTAACAATTGGGTGTGCAGTCTTATCTGGATTACCTGCACTGGTTTTACATGTTTTCGAGCGTTCATTGTTTTTATTAGCTTCGTCTGCGCATATAAAGATATAAAAAATATTTGGATTGTATCTGACCTGCGAACAATAAAAAGGTTGAAATCGACGGATTTGGTAAAGTTTTCTGGGTCTTTTTGTTTAGCATAGAGTCGTATCAGACCGTTTTACCATTCTTAATGGTCCGTTCGGAAAGTTAAAAAGTATTGTATATCATGTTTAAAATATGCATTGTAACGTAAAGCAATGTCGCAATACAAATTTATCATGACCTATTTACTGGATTCAATTGGTAATTTAACGAAGATTTATTAATAATGACCGATATCGAATAGGCAATGCATGCATATTATAATTAGATATTAGCTAAGAGTGCTAGACATACAGATGATATAAAACAATGCGTTGAGTCATATAAAACAAGATTTCATACTTTCGAATTCGCTCATTAGTATTTGCTTAAAATAATAAAATATGATCTCATTCGCATTATTCAACTATAAATAGATAACGGAAGTATTTTTCTGAAAAGTTTGTCATGTGTTTACACTGTAGATTCGATAACCGACATTTTGCATACAAATATCTAAACAATACAGACGCATGTAATAATAAATAATCAGGGGTATTCTTCAAACGGCATTCCTATGGTTGTAAAAGTTTGATTTGTATAAAAAATAATCGTTTGTATTACGTTAAAGTTATATTGTTATAGCAATTCATTATGTAATCATAAACAGTTTATTCCAACACTTGTTTTAAAAATAAATGACAAAAGACATAATGAGATAATACAATTTTCTATACATATATACAAATTTTGAACATTTTTATTTCACGAAGATATTTTATATACATGTAATTCTTCTTCGAAAAAAGCGTATTTATTGCTGCTCACTTTATATATTATAATGATGTGCGACAGTATGTTCACGTGGGTACAATATTAAATTGTATTCAAAAAGAGAACACATATGCAAGTACCCCCGCACTGCATATGCCCGTTTATGTATACAGTTTCGTGAATGTGATGCAATTTTGGTTCATCGACGCACAGGGACTGACACTGGACGTATGCCTTTGTGTTTCCGAGTGTAAAGCCTTACACTATACTGAGCTTTAAACTAGCCAAAAATGCGGTTTATTAAAATCAATCAATCGTTTATGTTTTATTATATGATAAGTAGACAAACATTTGCATTGATTGTATTCAGATATTTGTTCTTATTGCACAAAGCATATCTTCCACCGTGACTGTCCGGTTAGCGCGCATCTCACCTAGGCGACCGGCGATCGATCCCTGTTCCCGGAAGCATGCGGGTTTGGTTGGTGGTTACCACACCTGACGTCTGGGGTTTCCTTCCGGGTACTCCGGCTTCTCCCAACAACACTAGATAACATCAAAATTGAAAATCTTTCAGTAACAACTAAATAGCTGGATTTTTTTTGTCACTATCATGATTAAATCGCCCAGTTTTCATGCTAGGCATAAATGGGTTAAACAAACTCAACTTTGGTATTAAGACTGGATACAGGAATAATTGCGTAGGCGCTGAACGTCTTTAAACTGTCTTAGTCATACATTGTTGAACATTGATGGCAGTTAAGTCAATTTGAGTGTATAAATGTATGTACTGTTAATTTATAGCCGTACTATGTACTATAAGCATGTAGTTAAATTAAAGAGAAAAAAAGAAAGAAGGTAATTGATTTCAAAATAGACTCGAGGTATAAGCAAGCCACTAACGTATGGCAAGGTCTAGACGAAATTAAAAAAGTAAAGAATTGATAGAATCTTTTATTAAATAATTTTTATTAATTCTGTTCATTATTATTGTTTGTTCTTTTACCATCTTTTATCCCAAATAACTTGAAAACTATTATCATGACACTGCTGATATATGATCCCGTGACCTTAACTGAATAAAATTGTAGTTTGCACTGTTCTGTTGTGTTTACTGTGTTGTGTTTAAATATGCTGTGATGTGCCAAGTTGTGTTGTGTTGTGCTGTGCTGTGTTACGTTATGCGTTGCTGCAATGTATTGTGATGTGGTGTGCTGTGATCCCTGATTTGCTGCCGGGTACTGAGATGTGCTGTGATCCGTGCCTTGCTGTCATGTACTGTGTTGTGATGTTCTGCGATCCTTGCTTTCCTGCCATGTACTGTGTTGTGATGTTCTGTTATCCGTGCTTTGCTGCCATGTGCTGTGCTGTGATGTGCTGTTATCCGTGCTTTGCTGCCGTCGACTATGATGTTTGTGCTTTGATCCCTGACTTGCTGCCGGGTACTGAGGTGTGCTGCGATCCGTGCTTTTCTACCATGTACTGTATTGTGATGTGCTGTTATCCGTGCTTTGCTGCCATGTACTGTGTTATGATGTGCTGCGATCCGTGCTTTGCTGCCATATACTGTGGTGTGATGTGCTGCGATCCGTGCTTTGCTGCCATATACTGTGGTGTGATGTGCTGCAATCCGTGCTTTGCTGCCATGTACTGTGTTGTGATGGGCTGTTATCTGTGCTTTGCAGCCGTGTACTGCGATCTGATGTGCTGTGATCCGTGCTTTGCTGCCAAAGGCTGAGATGTGTTGTGATCCGTACTTTGTAGCCGTGTGTTGAGATGTGTTGTGGTCCGTAATTAAATATCTGTGCTGAGATGTGTTGTGATCCGTAATTTGCTGCCGTATGCTGAGATGTGTTGTGATCCGTTATTTGCTGCCGTGTGCTGATATTTGTTGTGATCCGTACTTTGCAGCCGTGTGCTGAGATGTGTTGTGATCCGTAATTTGCTGCCGTGTGCTGAGATGTTCTGTGATCCCTGATTTGTTTTCGTGTGCTGAGATGTGTTGTGATCCGTGCTTGGCTGTCGTGTGCTTTGATGTTATGTGCTGAGATCCGTACTTTGCTGTCATGTACTGTGCTGTGTCGTTCTGCATTGCGCTGTACTGTTCTGTTCTCTACTGTGCTGAATTGAACTATTCTGTGCAATGCTTTGTTTTGCTGCACTTTGTTGCCCTGTAATGTGCTGTGTTGTGCTGTGCTGTAATTTGTTGCCTATGTACTATGTTTTGCTTTTCTGTGCTGCACTGTGTTGCCTTATACTGTGCTGTGCTGCACTTTGTTGCCCTGTACTGTACTGTTATGTACTGGTCTGTTATGCGCTGTACCCTGCCGTACTGTGCTGCGTCGCGCGTTTTCTTTCCTGAACTGTGATGAGCAGAACTGTGCTGTTATGTGATGGTCTTTGCTATGTTGTACTGCCTTGTGCTTTGCTGCCATGTACTGTGATGTACTGTGCTGTGTTGTGCTTTCCTGTCCTGTACTAATATATTCTGTGCTTTACTATGCTGTATTGCGCTACGCTTTGCTGCCCTGTACTGTGCTGTACTGCGCTGTGCTGCATTGCGCTATACTGTTCTGTTGTCTACTGTACTGACTTGCACTGTACTGAGCTATGCTTTGCAGTGCTGCACATTGTTGCCCTGTACTGTGATGTGTTGTGCATTGCTGTACTTTGTTGCCATGTACTGTGTTAGGATTTGCTGTGCGGGGGGGGGGGGGCATAAAAAAGTTTATTTCGAAAACCAAGCATAAGCTCATGAGTTCAATGGACCTTATACATAAATAAATACACAAACAAACATCGCGCTCCATGTGATGTAACAAAGCCGGCAGTATTTAAGCTATAAAAATAATAGACATATCAATGTTATTGTATTTATGTAAACCAAATGCTCATGTTGTACATTAAAAGTTTGAGTCATGTAGTTGATCAGCTTCGTAAATAAATGTCCCAAGTATGACTGATACACGTTCAATGTCGGTGTTTAAAAAAGTTCGAAAAATTTAAGAATGGTTGGCCGTTTTCCAAAACAGATAAATTACGATGTTCACGTAGATCTACTTTCTTTCATTATACCAAAGAGGGCATCCAAACATAAAATGAAGCTGGGCTTCTAGTTTATTGCATAGTGGACATAAGTATGAACCTCGCTCTGCGATAACGGGGCTTAATGCATCTGCGTAAAATGTCGCCATGATTATGCTGTGCGGTCGGTACCGGCTAATCGGGGACGACACTTTCCGCCTGGACTGGATTTTCGCTTAGAAGAGACTGCCTTTAAACAAAAACCCGCCATAAAAGCGGAAAGTGTCGTCCTTGATTAGCCTGTGCTGTCATTTTGTGTGCGTATTTAATGAACCTAGGGGGCCATCATTTAATAATAATAATAATTTAACTATTTAGGCGTAGTAAGCTACTAATTTACTAGATTTATTAGAAAAAATAGGCATTCGTATGTATTACGGCATTGTAGCATACAACAACTGTTGAATGCCCACCAATTATTGTTGGATACTTTTAAATGCATTTAAAGATTTCTACATATTTTTAACATAAACTTTAGATACAACGATATTTATAATGAACTAATTGTGTTTCGTAAACAGGATGTTTTATTTACTCACATTAAAAATATAACTATCAAAAGTTTTCAGTGATATGTTATCACTTTCTGAAATAGATAAAGACCTAAAGAATATGTGAATTATTCTCTGATCTGTTTACAAGACAGAAATTTAGCAACCCAGTGCAAAGATTTTTTTCTCAAACGAGGCTTGGCGTTCTATATACGTTTTTGTTCGATCACAGAGAGTTCAACAATAATATCAATGTTCAATAACAGCATCGATGAGTTCTCGCTCAGGATTAAGCTTGCGCCCAATCTGCTTCTTACCGCAGATTGCATTGAACCAACTTCCGTGCAGAGCTTTGACTGGAACCAGCATAGCTTGAGCAAGGAACGACAACTCTGCTTGGAGATTGGCAATGTACCAACCGGGGCTCAAGGTTACAATATACTAAATCATTTTGGTGTTCAATGCTATACCCTCTAAAAAATGGAACATCATTTATTTGAAGACACAATTCTCTGTATGTGCACTTGCCATGACTTTATTTTTGAATATTTCTGTGTGCATGTGGTAGGGAAAACATTGTTGTACACTACAAATTCAGTGTTTTGCTTATAGGTTGGAGACTACATGAGATTTTGACAGATGGCGGGAAACCCTCATCAACTGGAGATCAGCCGGTAAAAAGGTGGCCTTAAAACAGTGACCGTTGATTCGCGTCGAGTTCTTTCTTACATACTGCATGACCTATCTTTTTGTATTGTTTTAAGCCATTCGGCTTGGCATGCTCTTTAAGAAAAGGTATGGGTATGGGGGTGTCTACGCGCAAAAGTTTGACTTTATTTTTCGTTGAAGTTGTTGATTTTACATTGAATTTGTTAAGGAAATCTTTTGGTATATTGTAACCTCAAGACTGTGGACATGACCGACAGTTGACAATGGCACTGAGTGCTACAGAGTGTGATCGACAATATTTTAAATATCGTTTCGGGAAATTAAAATGGAACATATTGTCCCATAAAAACGAGATTTGTGTATCTCGTCAAATCTGGTCACATCTAGCGTTGAAATTTTGGCTATTACTATAAGGAACGCTGATTTTTTTTATGGTTTAACTTTCTTTTACGAACTATTTAACGAAATATTCGTTTATTTTGAGTATTGATGGGCCTATAACACCATCCCCACCTCCAACGTGATGGTGGTGTCATATGTGGTCATTTGTATTTTTGCTTTGTTTGCAGATTTTACATTTAAACGCGATGACATGAACGCTATGAAGTGGAGATCGCGTGAGAATTACAACCGCTGATAGCGAAAGTTGTTGAGAACATGTAGTGCATAAAATGTAATATTTATTGAGTGGCCATATTTTCGATTTTCACATGGAACAAGTGAACGGATACGGACGTTACAAAGCAATGCCTCATTGATTGGTTGAACAATTCTAACCTCGCTCTGGGAAAACGGTCTGTGGTCCGCATATGCTAATCTGGGACGAGACTTTTTGCACACGCATTAAGCCCCGTTTTTACGCATTAAGCCCCGTTTTCACGCATTAAGCCCCGTTTTCACGCATTAAGCCCCGTTTTCCAAGGGCGATGCTCCTTTTTATATTGTTCCTTTGTGGTGCAAATTATGTTGAGCACAAGCAGTCGATGAATGTAATCAATTTCATATATAGGCAACTGAACTTAAAAAACTAGACCTGTATATACACTTTACAAAAAGTTAATATTCGTCAAATACCGTTAAATCAGATGCACGGACATACAATTCGTTTTCAAAAACTACTTTGAGTTTGAAAGCGGATAATATCTCTATTCAGTTTGACTTAAATGTAGGTCTATTGTAAACAATTCGTAAAACTTAAAAATTCTATGCCAGCAGGTCAACGCATAATAGGAAGTGATATGAATCGTAGTAATACGAACTTATATAAATTTTAGGGTTATGTCCTCGTACATTGTTAACCAGTAATAAAATTCGACCTTTAATGTCTTACTCTTTGTTGGAAACTCCCCGATATAAGCAAAAGTGGCCAACATGCATCTCAAAACGCAATTGTTTATGAGACGTGCGCAAACGTGCCTGTTTTGGTTCTGTCCTAGTTTTTAGCCATGTTTGAGATAGCAATTGGGTGTGCAGTCTTATCTGGATTGCCTGCACTGGTTTGAAATGTGTTCGAGTGTTCATTGTTTTTTGTTAGCTTCGTCCGTGCATCGAGGACATTGCCTTATACAGAATATATTTCGATTCAATCTGACCTGATAACAATAAAAAGGTTAAAATCGACGGATTTGTTAAAGTTTTTCTTGGTCTTTTTATTTAGCATAGACCTGTATCAGACTGTTTTTCCATTCTTAATGGTCCGTTCGGAAAGTTAAAAAGTCTGGTATACTAGTATTATGTTTAAAATCTGCATTATAACGTAAAGCAATGGCGCAAAACAAATGCGTGTAACATGCCTAATTAAGTTGATTCAATTTGTAATTTAACGTTAATTTAATGACCGATATCGAATGTTCGTACATGAACATAAAAGTGCATGCATATTATAATTAAATATTAGTTATTAGTGCTAGACATGTATATGATATCAAACAATGCATTGAGTCATATGGAAAACAAGATGTCTTACTTTCGAATTCGCTCATTATTAATTGCTTAAAATAATAAAAGATTATCTCATTCGCATTCTTCAACTAAAAATAGATGACGGAAGTAATTTTTTCTGAGAAGTCCGTCATGTGTTTACACTATAGATAACCGACATTTTGCATACAAATATCTAAACAATAACGACGCAAGTAATAATTAATAATCGGTATAATTAAAACGGCATTCCTACAGTTGTAAATATTTGTTTTGTATTTAAATAAACGTTTGTATACGTTAACATTATATTGTTATAGCAATTCTTTGTGTACTCATGAACAGTTCACTCTTAACACTTGTTTATATATGACAAAAGTCAGAAACTAACATCTGCTAAATACAAATTGTGTATTTCGCGATGAAAATTTATATAATTCTTCTTCGAAAAAAAGCGGATTTATTGCTGGTCAATATATACATAATGGTGTTCGACAGCATGTTCACGTGCGTAAAATATTAAATTTTATGCAAAAGGAGCACAACATTGCAGGTACCTCCTCACTGCATATGCCCGTTTGTGTATACAGTTTCGTGAATGTGCTGCGATTTCGGTTTATCGATTTCGATTTCGGTTTCAGTTTATCGTTTTCGGTTTATCGACGTACAGGGGCTGACGCTGGACGTATGCCTTTGTGTTTCCGATTGTGAAGTCTTGCACTAAACTGTGATTTAAACTGGCCAATATTGCGGTTAATTAAAATCATTCAATCTTTTATGGGTGTTTTTCTATGATACTAAGACAAAAAAAGTGCATTGACTGTATTCAGTTATTTGTTTTATTGCACAAAGCATATCTTCCACCGTGACGATCATACATAGACTGTCCGGTTAGCGCGATTCTCACCTAGGCGACCGAGGATCAATCCCGGTTCCCGGAAGCATGCGAGATTGGTTGGTGGTTACCATACCGAACATCTGAGGTTTCCTTCCGGGTACTCCGGCTTCTCCCAACAACAGTAGATAACATAAAAATTGAAAATCTTTCAATAACAACTAAATAGCTGGAAATTGTCCCTATCATGATTATTTCGCCCGATTGTCATGAATCCAGTAAGTTAATTAGGTAGGGGTGCTTGGGCGTACCCCGGGTCCTCGCATAATCCGTCTCCGACACAGAGGGACCTCACCAACGAACAGGGGGTTACATCGGGCATTTGCAATGCGTTTCCGGTTGTGAAGCCTTACACGATTTTGCGAATAAAACCAGCAACAAATAATTGCGGTTAATTTGAAAAAAAATCAATATTTGTTTTTATTAAATGATAAGTACTGTATGCAGACACGTGTATTGATTTAATTCAATTATTTGTTTTTATTGCATATGTCCTATATTTCATTTCTTTTGGCATAAAGCGTATTTTCAACAGTGCCGCCCATGCCTGTCGTTATGTTGCCATGCATGACATGACTACCGACATAAGCTAGCAGTCACGTTTTGTCATGGCATGTTGTCACCATCTTGCGTAGCGTCTCCATGGCGACCCGAGTCACGCGCTGTGTACATATGGAGGACTCAAAGTATTGTTTGAACTTAACGAACCAACATATGTATATCGATAAACATGTGTTTGTTCAGATCTTTGAAAGACCAGAGAGATTGCATGGTTACCAATCGTTCTTTGGTCTTTTGAAATACGCTAGAATCAATTTTTTATGTCGCAGCTATGCTGCGTGAGTTTCAAAATTAACCCATTTATGCCTAGTGGACTCTCCCAACCTGCTAAATTGGATTAATTTGTTTCCAAAATTAGGGATGTCTAGTATATTTATTTCTATATTTAGAATATTTCTTACAGAAATTCCTTTAAGCAAACAGCGCAATCCATTATGAGGCGTCTCATCTGTGCCTTTTTTCTAGACGCTAGGCATACATGGTTTAACTAGTGTACCAGCCAGTAAAGCAGTCACGATTTTAGTATTTCATCATCGAAAAATAAGTTGCAAGGTTAAACACAAACACTGAAACTATTTCAATCGTCACACCAACAATCCGGATGTTCTGAATGTTCAGAAACTAGAACGTTCGCATACAAAGTCGATACTTTTGCAGTAATACAATGAAAGTAAAACCCACAAGTGACTGCCTATTTTGAAAAATGGCCAGAATTACCGATAAAAAGCTTTAAAGAAAATTGACACGAACAGTAAGATTAATAAGACTTAATTATAAAACGAAGGTTACATAAAATATTAAGAACATGGGGTGATTTTATTGAAAACGAGTATTTTTAAACACATGTAATTGGTAACCCAATAACTATGACGGAATTGTCTATTAATACGTTTAACCGTATTTTGGACAATAATGGCCCATGGCCAAGATTGGGTTCAATGACTATTTCACAATTAAGTGCACCGATGTCGGCTGTTATTCAGTACAGACGCTTAAAGTAGGAGTAGATTTAAAGTCATAGCTGGTCACAAAGTTCGTCGACAATGCCCTCAACCCACTCGCTTGTCGCTTGGAGACATAAGGATTTGTCACTCAATGTTGGGGTGGGGTTTATGAAATCATCATTACGAGATTCTGTTTAATCTGTTAACTTTTAGCTTGACACGTCGGCCATTGACAGTAATACAATATATTGCGAGGAGAATTCGGCCATTGGCAGTAATGTAACACTTTTCGCGTAGATGTCGGGGATTTATTACGAAATTTCCCGCAATAAGATGGTAGATTTCAGTAGCTAAATCAACAAGAATCAAAGGCACGCACAGTCTTGATTGTACAATTTAACAGTTACGTTTAAAACCTGTGTATAAGGACCAGCCGCAATTGCTTGCCCAAAGACTAGAGGAAGGGATATTCAATGGCATTTGGTAAATCTGAAGGTCAACTCAGAAAACCCACATCTGTAATCAAAGGCGTGGTGGAGGGGTGTGTAGTCAAGGTTAATCCCGTCTGGGAGCCTACGGGAACAAATTAAGGCCAATTCTCCTATGCCAAAAAACATTTGTCAAAAGCATACCTAGCTTAGTGAATTATCATTTAACGGATCTTGTATCAGCAAGGCTCGGTCATTACATCTAACCACTTGTCATGTTACCGATGTTCTTCGGAAAACATTTAATACAATTTAGGCGTGAAATATGTATATTTTATTGAAACTGCGGCTTCATCGCACGTAGTTTTTAATGCCCGGCGAAATGCCTACGCAACACGTACTGCAACTCGTTCAGAACACGCCTATGCTTCAGAAGGCTAGGTTACTTCTGCCTTACAGGATTCCTGAGATAGTGGATGTTTCACGATTTGGCCAAGCTATGTTCCAGAAAAAGGCGACGCTATAGATGTTGCGTGGATCGAACGTGCGTTCAGTTATTTTCTAGCAAGTGATTTATCATTGGACGAAGTGGCCGCTGCAGTGCTGCAATGACGTTTTTCGCTTGTAATACACTGTTTTGCAAAAAGCAATTATAATAAAATGACACTGATTTTATTGACAACAATGTGAGTCTTTGTATATCTCATGTTTCAAATTGTTTGGCATTGAGAAAGCCTGTCTATAAAAAAAAATCGGTTAAGCCGTAGCGTATAAACAAACAAAAATATTCATTATAAATGTGCAATCGAGCTGTCTGCCAAATGTGTCACAGATCTTTGCTGCGGTTAACACAAAGGCTGATTTAATACAACGCAATATGGTATTGATCAACGACTCATAACTGACACATTTCAGATGGTATGTCATGCGTGCGCCAATCCTGAGGTCGAACCGCGAAAACTGGGTGAACGGGGCTCAATTTTTTCACCAATACTTGACAGGGTTACATGTATAAACCTGTGAGTTTGTAAGTATATTTAAGCGGCTACTTACTCTTACGATTAAACGGTGTAAACTACTAAAATATGCTTCCTTGTTTACTTTTCTTATCGCATCCAATTCGGTTTTACTTTCTTATATTTCTTTAACTTCCTTAAACTCCCGAATAATTGAATGTTGGTAGCCTTTGCATTTAGACGAAACTTTTGCAACGATATTAAATATTATAATTGAGTCTCGCTATTGGAAAACGGGGCTTAATGCATGTGCATCAAGTGTCGCCCCAGATTAGCATGTGCAGTCCGCCTTAACTGGATTTTCGCTAAAAAGAGACTTCTCTTAAACGAAAAACACAATATAAGTGGAAAGTGTCGCCCCTGATTAGCCTGTGCGGACTGCGCAGGCTAATCTAGTTGACACATTACGCACATGCATTAAGCCCTGTTTTCCCAGAGCACAGTTCAAGTATATTTAATGTATTTATTTGCTGCGTCGTTTGAACGTTCAAGCTGCTGTCTCGAGCTCTAAAACTATAAGTGCAGTTAACAATAGCTATCAATTATACATCATTATTGAGTTTATCCGTTATGTTCCAGTAAATGCTTTCCGTAGAATTATATAAGCAGAGAAGAACAGAAGGGTTTATTTGGACGTAAGCATATAAAGCACATTGCCTTTATCATACATATATACAAAAACCACTTGCGATTTAAATATAGAACATATTTCCTTTCGAAAACATCAATTTAAATAAACAGGTAAACATGTTTTCGTGAGAATGTCACATGGGTGTGATTAATACAAAGTGACCACATAATGTCAAACGTTGTTTAATAAATGCAACCAGTATAACATTATTGTGTACTTGTTTTCTTAGAAAAAAAATTCTGCAGCCAGCAGCGCGTATAAATTTTCAAACCACCGAAAAGCCGTTTCGCATAAAAGCGGACACTTTTCTTAATACATGTACTTATTTATGTTGTAAAAAAATCAATCACCATTATAAATTTTAAACATTGGCCCCAAATTTCTAAACATAACCAGCGCAGTTCTTCTTGATAAGGAATGACCAGTGGCAAACACAACGGAGAGGTAGTTTGTTGATACAGGTTCGTTTAGTTAAAGAAATGGTGTTTGACGAATGCAAACTTCTGGGAATCCAAAACCCACGTTACAAAATTATGTCAGCTTTTTTGTAGAAACGATTTCTTCACAACAATCAAACAGAAACAAGAAAACAATCGTGTGGATTTATTTTCGGTTTCATGAACCAGATTTTTTCGAGAAAAAAATTTGTTTTATGAACAACTGGCTCAAATCGGTTTTATTGACGCACAGGTCTATTTTAAACTTGATGGTGTTTTATATAATATTATTGACGCTATTGTATTCGCATAAATATATTCGTAATGGAATGTTTGTACACTATATTGCATCACGTTATTGCACTTTGGAAAATGCGAGCTTATGCTAATTACGTTAGTCGCGTTCTGAGAAAACTGGATTTAATGCATGTGCGTTAAGAGTTGTCCCAGATTAGCCTGTGCAGTCCGCACAGGCTAATCTGGGACGACACTTTCCGCTCTAACTGGATTCTCGTGTGGAAGAGACCTCCTTTAAACGAAAAATACCATTAAAGCGGAAAGTGTCGTCCCTGATTAGCCTGTACGTACTGCACAGGCTAATCTGGGACGACACTTTACGCACATGCATTAGACCCGGTTTTCTTAGAACGCGTCTCATATTAACTTACTTAAGACTATTCTAGGAATCGGAGCCGAACCAGCTCTTAATCCCGGAAATGATTTTCCACACGAGCGTTTGTTATTATGGTCGATTAACTTCAATGGCAAATGTCAGGGTCAACCTTTAACATAACCGGAATGAAACCGAACAGAAAACGAAACCAGCTGTGCAGTGATTATGAATCACAACCGACATCCACATATCCACCTAAAATACAGACATTTCAACTACGAATGAGTATGAATCATGAAACGCCGTCAAAGAAGAAATGGGTGGACTTTGAATACCAAGTCTAAATAGATCAGCCATTGCATGATGAAATGAAATATACATATGAATGTCAAGTTAAACACCGATTATTAAATAATACAAGTGTACGATATGAATTGTCTATTATTACCTTTTTGAATATATACTTATTTATTGTTTATATTTACTGAGTTACTTTGGGATTAGTGGTGCCTCATTTATGTGCATATCCTCGTTTATGAGTTGAGTCGTGTGAAAACTGGGCATAATGCATGTGCGTAAAGTGTCGTCCCAGATTAGCCTGTGTAGTCCGCACAGGCTAATCAGGGACGACACTTTCCACCTAAATTGGATTTTTTGCTAAGAAGAGACTTCATTTAAACGAAAAATGTCATAAAAGCGGAAAGTGTCGTCCCTGATTAGCCTGTGCGGACTGCACAGGCTAATCTGGGACGACACTTTACGAACATGAATTATGCCCAGTTTTCTCAGAACACGACTCAGTTAGACTTTTCATCTCATGTATACCTATGACCCAATGATTTTTAAATGTTATTCTATCCTATTCTCTTTAATATGAGAAATGGCGTATACAATACACGCAGTGCCAGAATATAGAACGCACGAATTTTGACATGATCGCGAATACAATTCATGTACATGTATATCCAATATGCACATGATCTGGGACCTATACAAACATGGTTGTTAAGGTCCCTGAAATGATTAAAGGCATGAACATATGGCTGTTTTTCAGACCTCAGTTGCAACCTGTTTTTCACTGATTTTCGTGACGTACACATATGCTCTTCTAAATCAATGGGTTATTTATTGCCATCCGAACTTAAATGACATTAAATGTTTTGTCATTATATAAATATACATGTGACACAAGTAAATATGCGCCTCGTTCTGGGAAAACTGGGTTTAATGCATTTGTGCGTACAATGTCGTCCCAGATTAACCTGTGAAGTCCGCACATGCTTATCAGGGATGACACTTTCCGCTTAGACATGATTGTCGTCAAGAATAGACTTTTTAAAACGAATACTAGTAATTCCAAGCGGAATATTTCGTCTCCAATAAGCCTGTGCACTCTTCGCAAATGCATTAAGCTCTGTTTTCCCAGGACGAGCCTCATGTGACAGTTTGAAGTTGCTTATTTGGATTAAGTTCGTTGAGTTCCGAACATGGTCTATTACGGGGCTTTTTCGGGTATCCCTAAACGAGAGCAAGGAATTATATGAAAACACGCACCACCCTTCGTTACCCTTGGTTACGATGCATGTTGAATAACACGCCTCACGGAAGACGCAACACGAGTCTATGAACTGGATATATTACGAAATGTTGTACGAAGATACAGTTTTTAACCTTGAAAGTGAAACAACAGTGAATCCTGTTTGGCTATCAGTCTAATCTAGTCGTATGTCCAATAGTCATGTGAAAACTTGAACGCACTCCCAATGTTACATATGATTATTTGGAAATGCACTTCCAACGTTAGATATGATTATTTGGAAACGGCAGTTGAGTAATAATTAAGGGCTTAACATTACTTTAAATATGCGGAAGAAGAATCAATTTTGTTGAACCAGTGGGCGTTGAGATGAAGTACAATGTGTCTGATTTACAAATCTGATATGAAAATGCAATTTCACGCATTCAACATACAACCATTTTTCGAAGCGATTTGTCAATAGCTGATCATATCCGAATTGACTGAGCTATTACTGCATATCGATTGATCTTCTTATCGCTGCATCATGTTTACAATTGTTATTTTCATTGTATCCCATGGTAGCGTCGGCTTTGGGTTTCTCAATGAGCAAAACCATTCTCTGTTTCTTTCATATTGCCGTTTTCAACTGCTAGCCAAGGGAAACTACTCCGTATTGGGAACCACAAAACATTAACTGGATTACCTACCTTATACTTAAGATTTTATTTGCTTATAACTTATTGATTGAATTGAAAATAATATAGTATAATGAGGTAATTATACATTAGTAAAATCTCGGGCGATGTTAGCAATATTTTTAGTGAGCTATAACTTAAATGTCGAAAAACAGAAGTTCGTGTCATATATCACTTCTGTATTCATCAGCTACGGTATTCAATTTTACAGTCGAATAGGCTGAACAAATGATCAAGACAATATGAGCTTTGTTCTGAGAAAACTGGGCTTAATGCATGTGCGAAAAGTGTCGTCCCAGATTAGCCTGTGCAGTCCACACAGGCTAATCAGGGACGACACTTTCCGCTTTTATGACATTTTTCGTTGAAATGAAGTATCTTCTTAGCAAAAATCCAATTTAGACGGAAATTGTCGTCCCTGATTAGCCTATGCGGACTGCACAGGCTAATCTGGGATGACACTTTCCGCACATGAATTATGCCCAGTTTTCTCAGAACGCGATTCATACAAACATTTGTATGTGCTACAAGTGAGTGTGGCGCCAGATTTATATAGCGATATTCGAATACCTTTAACCGTAGCATGCTATAATGCAGGTATTGTTTTGATTTACTTGATCTCAGGTATATCGCCGAGGTTGTTTGTCTTTTAAGATTTATTTCGACAGAATATGGGGATCCATATCAAATATCTTGTCACCTTCTCAGCTGAAATGGTCATATGGAAATACAAAACAACTTAGAAAACACCTTGATGGCTTACTTTGACACGAACACATTATTTAGGACACAATGTTGCGTAACCCTTGTATGCCTAGCGTCTAGAAAAAGGGCCTTGGCAAACAGCGTAGACCCAGATGAGACGCCGCATGATGAGGGTCTGTGCTGTTTGCTGAAAGGAATTTCTGTAAGAAAATATTTTAAATATAGAAATAAATATACTAGACATCCCTAATTTTGGAAATAAATTGATCCAATTTAGAAGGATGGGAGAGTCCACTAGGCATAAACGGGTGAAACTCGTGTACGAGCACATTGTAGGAAGACGGTGAAAGACTTACTGATACGCGATCATGTGTATGTATTAAAATGATAAAAAATACAAGATTACATTTGTAAGAGGTATCTCCTTTATCCGATTGCTATTCCTCTACATAGTACTTGATTATTTTATATAACCGATTAAATACACGTGAAGTCTAGAGGCAATGATGATACTGGTATCAGACAGTCTTATTCACAGGGCGAGGACCATTCTCGTTGTTTTTTATCGTCGGGAGGGTACCTAGTGCATATCGTGCGCCGAACCTTCGTCTTACAAACAGTGTCTTTGCGGACAACACACGAAGCCTTAGCGAGCACCATGCGACTGACTAGCGTAAGTCTCAAGTATATCGCATGTTTGAATTAGACACCAAAGGTAAATCGCAAGAAGTTTGTGGTAGACGCTCGCATACAATGCGTAATCGACGCTTCTTGATATAAATGTTTGGCGTATAAGATGGAAACAATATAAAAGTTCCACAAATACCAGAGAGGTCGCAAAGGTGTTTTGGTAGCGGCGACTGGTCAACGCCAGCGAAAAAATGATACGCCCGAAAGGAGGCAACTTCGATACATTGAGCCTTGTTCTGAGAAAACTGGGCTTAATGCATGTGCGTAAAGTGTCATCCCAGATTAGCCTGTGCAGTTCGCACAGGCTAATCAGGGGCGACACTTTCCGCCTAAACTTGATTTTCGGTAAGGATTGACTTCATTGAAACTAAAACTCCCATAAAAGCGGAAAGTGTCGTCCCTGATTAGCCTGTGCAGACTGCACAGGCTAATCTGGGACGACACTACGCACAAGCATTAAGCCCAGTTTTCTCAGAACGCGACTCCAATATTGGGGAAGCGGATATGAATTTCACATGGTGACTAATTTACCTTAACCCATTTATGCCTAGTGGCCTCTCCCATCCTTCTAAATTGGATCAATTTATTTCCAAAATTAGGGATGTGTGGTGTAATTATTTCTATATTTAGAATATTTCGAACAGAAATTCCTTAAAACAAACAGCGCAGACCCTGATGAGACGCCGTGCCTCTTTTCGCAAGAACGCCGTAACCAACGCAACTGACATAATGCAGATAAACGTGAAATGTTTCATGATGATTGTATGAAAAAAGTGTACATTCTAAATCATGTCTAAGTTTGCATACTTTTCCACAAAAGACAATAACTCTGGCGTTTTGTATGCAACATTGGTTAGATTTCAATTCAATAACAATATAATTATAATAGACAAACTTTGAACGATTGGTGACGTATGGATGAAAAATAAAGTCTCCACAATGGTAATGTGCATTTGTCCACAAAGGTCACTAACAGTTTGGATCCAGATGAGACGCCACAGAACGTGGCGTCTTATCAGCTGATGACTCTACTTTGATCTTGCTTTAAGGTTTCTTTTTTTTTAAACTTATGGTTACTGACAGGATGTATACATTATCTTCGACAAAGTCCATGTTTGCTTTTTTTTGCTTATAATAAGGCCATAACTATTGTATGTTTGTTCCAAAGATATTGCATATATTATAACTAAAATCTTAATGTCTTTTCATTATTAGTTCTACTGACCGAAGGCCTGAAGAGCTTATGTCATGGCGTGGTTTCCGTCGTCCGTCCGCGCGTGCGTGCGTGCGTTAGACTTTTTCTTGTTTACCTGATAAAGTCCACAGTTTTCATCCGATTCTTTTCAAACTTGTTCAGTGTCTTTATATTAATGAGGACTCGAACCCTATTGAAAATGGGTTACATCAGAGTAAAAAGTCCAGAAATATCTCCCCTTGAATTTGAGAAAATTGTGAAATAAGGCTTGTTTACGCAATACAGTCCACAGTTTTCATCCAATCATTTCCCAACTTGCACAGTGTCTTTATCTGAATGATGAGTCAAACCCTAATGAAAATGAGCAATATCGGAGTTATAAGTCCAGAATTATCTCCCCTTGAATTTGAGAAAAAAATGAAAATCTTTAACATTTTGCCATAACTTTTGCAATATTGAAGATAGCAACTTCATATTTGGCATGCATGTGTTTCTTATGGAGCTGAACATTTTAATGAGGACTCGAACCCTATTGAAAATGGGTTACATCAGAGTAAAAAGTCCAGAATTATCTCCCCTTGAATTTTAGAAAATTGTGAAATAAGGCTTGTTTACCCAATACAGTCCACAGTTTTCATCCAATCATTTCCCAACTTGCGCAGTGTCTTTATCTGAATGATGAGTAATACCCTATTGAAAATAAGCAATATCGGAGTTATAAGTCCAGAATAATCTCCCCTTGAATTTGAGAAAAAAATTAAAATCTTTAACATTTTGCCATAACTTTTGCAATATTGAAGATAGCAACTTCATATTTGGCATGCATGTGTTTCTCATGGAGCTGAACATTTGGGTGGTGAAAGGTCAACGTCATCCTTCAAGGTTTAAGGTAAAAAAATTATCACGGCACAGAAGGGGACATAGTGTTTCCGACAAACACATTTCTTGTTTGTTTACATATAAAGTTCTATCCTTTTGAAACTTCAACGGATGTTTTATATCACCAAGGGCCATAACCCCATTTAGAGTGAAGAAAATTTGTCCAACTTATTGTTGAAAAGGAGCCATTTGAAGTTTAAATTTTACGTTTCTTCTTGTATATGCGATAAATTTCCCATTTTGGGTCGGTTTATTTTAAACTTACTCAGATTGTTCATACTATCAAGGGCTTGAGCCCTATTGATTCTAGCTAGTAGTGCGATTCAGGCCCTTACAGGCCTCTTGTTTCCCTCAGAAATGACTATTTTGGGCGAGTTTTCTCCATAAACAAATGGTTATAACTCCAGTATGTGTTAGTGTTAAAGACGAGCTAAATAGTTGCTGTTAAAAAGCTGTCATTAGACCAATTGAGTCATGTTCTGATAAAACTGGTCATAATGCATGTGCGTAAAGTGTCGTCCCAGATTAGCCTGTGCAATCCGCACAGGATAATCAGGGATGACACTTTCCGTTATTATGACAGTTTTTCTTTAAAAAATTAAATGAAGTCTCTTCTTAGCGAAAATACAATTTAGACGGAAAGTGTCGTCCCTGATTAGCCTTTGTGGACTGCACAGGCTTATCTGGGACGACACTTTACGCACATGCATTATGTCCAGTTTTCTCAGAACGCGACCCAATTATTCATGGTTTTTATCAGTGTCAAGGCCAATGTTACGAACCACAGATAAGTGATAAATCGTGGAAAAAACGCAGACAAAATACATACACATGCATGTTTGAATCATTGTATTCTTTGTGATTATAAAGTATTTTCAACAACATAAAAACAAACAAGAAACGCAAAAATATTCTTTTAAAAGAGTCTGCAAAATGTAGCTTACCATCAACAAAGCAACAACATAAATGTGTGACTAGTCTGTAATAAACTTTACATGACATATAAATGAACAATATCCGTGTACGACACAACAACAAATTAAACTGTTCAGCGCAGGAAGTGCTCACTAGGTTTTGCATTTGACTTTTGAATTTTTTTTACTCAAATGCCATGTTAGTAAACAAACCACAATCATTTTCTTAAATCAGCCCAGATATCACTAGTATAAATGGTTTTACTATAACAAGAGCACCGCATAGCGGGTGCCAACGCTCGGCTGTGGGTGCAGTTTTGAATAAATGAATGGTTGTCAGAAGTGACCTTGACCTTTGACCTAGTGCCTAAAAAATGGGTGTGGCGTGTAGAGCTCATCAAGGTACATCTACATATGAAGTTTCAAAGTTGTATGTGGAAGAACTTTGATTTTAGAGCCTATGTCAAGGTTTTAGCACGACGCGGACAGCAGACGCCAGACGACGAACTGGCAATGACAATACCTCTGGTTTTCTCCGAAAACAGTCGAGCAAAAATAACTTTCCAACCTCATGGCAAACATGTTTTTCAATTAAACTAAAACCATATTTAACTCAGTGGAGACATCATTAGAAAAAATGTTCTGAGCAATATTTATGAAAAATTAGCAAAAAAAGTTACTTCTAGCGTTAACAATCTACTTGTTTAATATGACCAAGTGACCCTGTATAGAACTTGGCGAATATGTATTTTGGAGAAATGTTGTGACCAAGTTTACTGTTGATAGGGCTAAAATGCGGCTTATTGAGCATTCACTAGCTTTTTCTTCAATGTGTCTTAGTGACCTAGTTAATTACCCAGAGTGACCCAGTTGCAAACGTGGTCCACATATCATTTGTACAACTGGTTACTGACTTAGTTTCACAGATGATGGACAAGGGTGGTCACTAGGGCTCAACAAGAACATGTGCTCATGTGAGCTTAAGCATTCCTTGTGATTTGTGTTCACCAACAATATGGCTCTGCAACAACGTGGCTTGACTTTTACAAGCAAAATTTGCAAAAATAAAATTTATTAATAATAAGTGAAATATCTAATATATAACAAGATGCATTTGGAAACACTATGTCCCCCATATATTTGACCTTTGACCTTTCACCGTTTTTTTAAATAACAATGATATTGAGATTTCTTGTATGTAGAAAGTTAACATTTATGTAATTTAACCAATGGTTAAGTAGACAAGAATCAGAAAATAGTTATTAATTGACTAAAAAAAGTTACTTAAAAAGTTATTTGCAACATGATATGAACAAGATTCTCAGAAATAAAACCAGAACGAAACTGATCTAAGAAGACATAAAAAGAGATACAAAGACATAAAAAAATGAATCATTACCATATTTTATCAAATGAGTTCAGGAGTTTTAATAGTCAAGCTGAGACTTTATAATCAACTTTAAAATGAATTTCTTTACAAATTTAAAATACTGTACGCATTATTGTGTTGTACTTGTACCTCATGTTTACATTCTGCTGTTCAATACCATTTCGTATTTACAAATTTTGTTCATAATTGGTACATAGGTGTATTGTTCACTTAAGTGAAGTCATTTGCTCCGAAAAACTTCATGTGACTGATCAGTCGAAGAAAATGTTGCCAATGTTTGATTCTTGAAATGCTGTCTTTAACATTTTAAATAAAATAATTTATATGCATTCCGTATGATTGTAATTTAAAGCACGTGACAATAAATTCTTATGTCTCGAAATGAAAGTTACATAAATTCATACATCAAATACCTATACATGGTACAAAACAATATACATTGTATCTGAAGAGACAATTTAAAACTTAAACATGTTACTCTTATTAAATACAAAACAATGTTCTCCATATAATATGGTATTACAAACAGCACATTACACTTTAAAATAAAGAACAATTAACACCATTTAAAACTTAACCTCATTAAATAATTTAACAGCTAAAATAACTACAAAACCATGCATAAAATATTTCACAATAGAAAGAACATTCAGGTCCACATGTGTATCTTCCTTCTCCTATGCATATTTAGTTTTCCCCACTGATCCAGTAATTATACTGGTGTCAAGTGTTGATGTCAAATACAGCAAATTCTAACATGAAGTCAGTGACTATATAGGTGTCAAGTGTCGATGTCAAATACAGCAAATTCTAACATGAAGTCAGTGACCATAAAGGTGTCACGTGTCGATGTTGAATACAGCAACTTCTATCATGAAGTCAATCATCATAAAGGTGTCAAGTCTCGATGTTGAATAACTCCTAAAATGAAGTCAATCATTATTAAGGTGTCAAGTGTTGATGACAAACACAGCAAAGTCTAAAATGAAGTCAGTGACAATAGAGAAGTTAAGTGTCGATGTCGAATAAATTAAGTTATAACATGAAGTCAATCATCATAAAGGTGTGAATTGTTGATGAAAAATACAGCAAATTCTAACATGAAGTCAATCATCATATAGGTGTCAAGTGTCGATGTTGAATACAGAAACTTCTATCATTAAGTCAATCATCATAAAGGTGTCAAGTGTCTGTGTTGAATACAAAAACTTCTTTAATTAAGACAATCATCATTAAGTTGTTAAGTGTTGATGACAAATACAGTTACTTCTACCGTGAAGTCAATGACCATATAGGTGTCAAGTCTTGATGTTAAATACAGCAACTTCTATCATGAAGTCAATCATCATAAAAGTGTCAAGTGTTGATGACAAATACAGCAAATTCTAAAATTAAGTCAGTTACAATAGAACAGTAAAGTGTCAATGTTGAATAAAGCAAGTTATAACATGAAGTCAATCACCATGTAGGTGTCAAGTGTCGATGTCAAATACAGTTACTTCTACCGTGAAGTCAATGACCATATAGGTGTCAAGTCTTGATGTTGTATACAGTAACTTCTATTATGAAGTCAATCATCATAAAGGTGTCAAGTGTTGATGTTGAATACAGAAACGTTTCTAACATGAAATCAATCATTATAAAGGTGTAAAGTCTTGATATTGAATACAGAAACTTCTAACATAAAGTAAATCATCATAAAGGTGTAAAGTCTTGATAATGAATACAGAAACTTCTAACAAGAAGTCAATCATCATTAAGGTGTCAAGTGTTGATGACAAATACAGTAAATTCTAAAATGAAGTCAATCATTATTAAGGTGTAAAGTCTTGATGACAAATACAGTAAATTCTAAAATGAAGTCAATGATTATTAAGGTGTCAAGTGTTGATGACAAAAACCGTAAATTCTAAAATGAAGTCAATCATCATTAAGGTGTAAAGTTGTGATGACAAATACAGTAAATTCTAAAATGAAGTCAATCATCATTAAGGTGTCAAGTGTTGATGACAAATACAGTAAATTCTAAAATGAAGTCAATCATCATTAAGGTGTAAAGTCTTGATGACAAATACAGTAAATTCTAAAATGAAGTCAATCATCATTAAGGTGTCAAGTGTTGATGACAAAAACAGTAAATTCTAAAATTAAGTCAGTGACAATAGAGCAGTAAAGTGTTGATGGCAAATACAGCAAGTTATAACATGAAGTCAATCACCATATAGGTGTCAAGTGTCGATGTTGTTTAGTGTCAACTTTGAATACATCAACTGCTAACATGAGGGCCAGTGTCAATCGTTAAGGCTTGGACGATCCAAGGGTCACATTTAGAACCTTCTCGAAACTCATCTTTCGATAACATGCCGTCCTTGTTCTGAAAAAATAAATAGTGTTATTTTCACAATATGCTTTGGATAAAGAGAAAGAAAGGGCAGTAACTCAAAAAATAGGGGAGCAATATTTATGATTCTTGTGCAGCGCAACCTCCTCAGTGACATGTAACCTCCTATGAACCTTCAAGTTGATTCCTCTGTTACTTTTACTCTTTTACTTTGCCAGACATGCTCTGAACAAAATTAATGTTAAACAAGATGCTGCATTCAATAAACACTGATGTCCCATTGAAAACCTTCTCATTTTAGTTCAATTTGCCCATATAAAAACAGATCAATGTCAAGGTTAAAATGAGGTCAGGTGATTTGGGTCAGTAGAGTGCATTCATAGATAACTTCCATGTAAGTATCAGGGCTTAGAAACAAGCAGTATTGATGTTAGACGACACGTGTCATTAATTATTTTGGGTTCAGCAAAAATTTAGTGTATGTCTAAAAGTAGGTGTCAAGGTCAAAATGAGATCGGGTGATGAGTGTTTTAATAGATTTCAAAGGCATAATTGATTTAAGCATAAAAGCTTTGTAAGGAGCAACTATTGATGTAATACAAAAGTGTCTGGTTGACCAAGAACTTGGACCCTCTAAATCAGTCCAAAAGTTTTCACCATTTTGAGAGTGGGTCCCTTCCTATTGTAAAATATTGCATTGTTTTTAAAATGAAAAATGTGTGTGTGTTTTTTTACAAATACTAAAATTTGAGAATTAAAGCATTTCCATGTTCAACTGACAGAGCTGGAATGGATTATGAACTTAGTTTTATAATTTTGATTTATATATATAAATTTTTTAAAGGACACCTTCAATAATAAATTTCAGGCAATCATTTTTTATTTCGCCCAAAATTTGACCCCCATCAAAAAATGAAAAAAAAGTCAAGGTCAGAATGAGGTCAGGTGTTGTGAAAGTTTTGAAGGTGCTTAAATATACCATCTACAGAAGTATCAAAGCTCTCTAGCAAATGATATTGACGTTACATGAAAAGAGGCACCTAGGGTTAACTTCGTACTGATAGATGGACGGGCTATGTCTCTTGACATCAGGATCTCGAGCTGATGATGGGGCATACAAATTCACAAAGGGAAATTACTCTAAAACTAGGGTTGTAAGAGTTAGAGTTCTTGTGCACTGCACATCCCCTCCATATAAGATCTACTTACCTATGAAGTTTCAAATTGATATCTTAACAGTTTTTATAATATGCTCCAGAAATACACAACTTAACAAGGGCAATCAAGTGCACAAATTAACATCCTTGCAAGTATCAAAGCTTTGAAGCAAGTGGTAATGGTGTAATACAAAACGAGGGTTAACCCATTTATGCCTGGTGTCTAGAAAAAAGGCCTTGGCAAGCAGCGTAGACCCAGATGAGACGCCACATAATGCAGCGTCTCATCAGGGTCTGCGCTGTTTGCTAAAATAAATTTCTGTAAGAAATATTCTAAATATAGAAATAAATATACTAGACATCCCTAAAATAAATTGATCCAATTTAGAAGAATGGGAGAGTCCACTAGGCCTAAATGAGTTAAACTCGTACGGACAAAGGAACGGATGGAATCAGCTTCTTGAACACGTCCTACCACCTCCATGAAATCTGTCTGCCTATGAAGTTTAAAGTTGATACCTCTACTATGTATACTTTTCAAAATAACCCATTGCATGCTGGGAAATTTGTCGACTGCTAAAACGTTGTCTGCTGAATTTCTAAAATTAGCATTTTCTTGGATTTTTTTTCAAAAATACTATCAGAATAGCAAACAGTTTGGATCCTGATGAGACGCCATGTTCTGTGGCGTCTCATCTGGATCCAAACTGTTTGCAAAGGCCTTCAAAATTCGGTTCCAGCACTGAAAGATTTAAGCTCCTGTCAAGAAATCCAATCTCCTGACAGACAGACTAAATCTAGTGAAGACAAGGGCTGTTTGTAAAACATGCATGCCCCCCATATGGGCTGTCAGTTGTAGTGGCAGCCATTGTGTGAATACGTTTTTTGTCACTGTGACCTTGACCTTTGACCTAGTGACCTGAAAATCACTAGGGGTCATCTGCCAGTCATGATCAATGTACCTATGAAGTTTCATGATCCTAGGTGTAAGCATTCTTGAGTTATCATCCGGAAACCATTTTACTGTTTTTATTCACTGTGACCTTGACCTAGAGACCTGAAAATCAATAGGGGTCATCTGCCAGTCATGATCAATGTACCTATGAAGTTTCATGATCCTAGGCTTAAGCATTCTTGAGTTATCATCCGGAAACCATTTTTTCTATTTCTAGTCACTGTAACCTTGACCTTTAACCTATGGACCTGAAAATCAATAGGGGTCATCTGCCAGTCATGATCAATGTACCTATGAAGTTTCATGATCCTAGGCCTAAGCATTCTTGAGTTATCATCCGAAAACCATTTTACTATTTTGAGTCACTGTGACCTTGACCTTTGACCTAGTGACCTGAAAATCAAAAGGGGTCATCTGCCAGTCATGATCAATGTACCTATGAAGTTTCATGATCCTAGGCGTAAGAATTCTTGAGTTATCATCCGAAACCATTTTACTGTTTTGAGTCACTGTGACCTTGACCTTTGACCTAGTGACCTGAAAATCAATAGGTGTCATCTGCCAGTTATGATCAATGTACCTATGAAGTTTCATGATCCTAGAGGTAAGCATTCTTGAGTTATCATCAGGAAACCATTTTACTATTTCGAGTCACTGTGACCTTAACCTTTGACCTAGTGACCTGAAAATCAATAGGGGTCATCTTCCAGTCATGATCAATGTACCTATGAAGTTTCATGATCCTAGGCGTAAGCATTCTTGAGTTATCATCCAGAAACCATTTTTTCTATTTCTAGTCACTGTAACCTTGACCTTTGACCTAGTGACCTGAAAATCAAAAGGGGTCATCTGCCAGTCATGATCATTGTACCTATGAAGTTTCATGATCCTAGGCCTAAGCATTCTTTAGTTATCATCCGAAAGCCATTTTACTATTTTGAGTCACTGTGACCTTGACCTTTGACCTGGTGACCTGAAAATCAATAGGGCTCATCTGCCAGTCATTATCAATGTACCTATGAAGTTTCATGATCCTAGGTGTAAGCATTCTTGAGTTATCATCCGAAACCATTTTACTGTTTTTATTCACTGTGACCTTGACCTTTGACCTAGTGACCTAAAAATCAATAGGTGTCGTATGCCAGTTATGATCAATGTACCTATGAAGTTTCATGATCCTAGAGGTAAGCATTCTTGAGTTATCATCAGGAAACCATTTTACTATTTCGCGTCACTGTGACCTTGACCTTTGACCTAGTGACCTGAAAATCGATAGAGGTCATCTGCCAGTTATGATCAATGTACCTTTGAAGTTTCATGATCATAGGCCTAAGCATTCTTGAGTTATTATCCGAAAACCATTTTACTATTTCGAGTCACTGTGACCTTGACCTTTGACCTAGTGACCTGAAAATCAATAGGGGTCATCTGCCAGTCATGATCAATGTACCTATGAAGTTTCATGATCGTTCTTGAGTTATCATCCGGAAACCATCTGGTGGACGGACCAACCGACGGACAGACCGACCGACATGTGCAAAACAATATACCCCCTCTTCTTCGAAGGGGAGGGGGGGGGGGGGGGGATAGATATGCTAAATGTAATTTGATTTTCTAAGGGAATACAGACATGTCAAAGTGTGTATTTGAGAGGCAAATGGTTAAGCCTTGAGATAGTGGCCAAGGTGAGGATTACTACATACACTTTAGGTAACAAAAGAAAAATGTGGCTAAATAGGTGTGCTTTAAGTGTTGTCCCAGATTTGCAGCCTTCACATGCTTATCAGGGACGACACATTCTGCCTTTATGGAATTTTTTGTTAAAAATAAGTCTTTTTTTAAATAAAATAATCAAGTCTAGGAATACAGTGTCATCACTGATTAGCCTGTGCTTACTGCACAGGCTAATCTGGGACAAAACTACGCACATTCATGAAGTCCCATTTTCCCAATACACTAATTTTTCCAGCCTTGGGCTTGTGTTCAAGTGCAGACTACTAAGTACACTTGATTTAACCTTTTGCATGCTGGGATATTTGTCGTCTGCTAAATTGATGTCTGCTGAATTTCTCAAATAATCATTTTCTTCACTTTTTTCGCAGACCTATATCAGAAAAGCAAACAGTTTGGATCCTGATCAGACGCCACGTTTTGTGGCGTCTGATCTGGATCCAGACTGTTTGCAAAGGCCTTTAAAATTTGGTTCCAGCACCGAAAGGGTTAACAAATCACAAGCCTGCGCTCACCGCATCCATCTGCTGAAAGATCTTGTTGGCCCGTTTCTCCGGCGTATCCTCGTCCTTGGGCAGCTCCAGGAGGCTACCCACCATGCTGTAGATGGCGTCTATAATCTCGATCATCTCTCTGCGCGTGATGTAGCCGTCATTGTCCACGTCATACAGGCTGAAGGCCCCTGAAGAATGTGACAGATTGTGACGCGCCTTCATAAGAGCAACACTGTTGGAAAACTGGGCTTAATGCATGTGCAAAAAGTGTACAGCATGATTGAACTGCACAGGTTAAAAAAGAACAACTCTTTCCGTTTTTATGGAAGAAATATGTTTAAAGTAAGTCTCTTCTAAAGGAAAATCTAGTTTAGGCAGAAAGTGTTGTTCCTGATTAGCCTGTCTGGACTGCACAGGCTAATCTGGGACAATACTTTTTGCCCATGCATTTAGCCCAGTTTTCCCAGAAAGAGGCTCTATTAAATGTAACATTATTTAACATTTCACACCTGAACTTTGTAACTTCAAAGTCAAAGGAAAATTGCAAACACTTCCAAGATATCAGTGGCTTGCATCCTGCAAAGGGCCAAGTTGTTAACAATAGAGACTAGTTTAAAAAAACGTAAATGTTTGAATTAACAATAAAGTTTATCTTTCAAAGTAGTTTATAGTTCCACAAAGTGAGTTTAACGCAAGTCAAAAAAGAGAAATCTGACACCCATTGTTAATCGTTTTGCTCTTTTCACTCTTCAATATAACATAATAAATGTGGGCCTTACTCTAGGAAAATGGGGCTTAAAGCAAGTGCATATAGGGTCCTCCCAGTTTACGCTTTATGGTATTTTTTGTTTCAAGGAAGTCTCTTTTTAACTTAAATCCATTGAAAGCAGTAAGGGTCGTCCCTGATTAGCCTGTGCAGAATACACCGGCTTATCAGGGATGACACCTTACGCACATTCATGAAGCCCTCTTTCCCCTGAACGAGGCTCACTAGTAAGAAATAAACTTTGATATTAATGTCATTTTGAGTTAAAATTTCAAAATAATCAATTCTGTTTTGCATGAAGTATGAAGAGGAAAATATGTTCCAATTTTACCTAAGAGAGTTTCAGATTACAAAGTTTACCCTATGGTTACATACAGTCAAATTTCAGATACCACAATTTTCCCTGCATTTATATACAATCAAATGTCAGATAACACAATTTTCCCTGTAGTTACATACAGTTTAAGATAATAAAAGTTGTTCCTGTAGTTACATCATTCCAATTTCAGATAACAAAGTTTTCCCTGTAGTTACATACAGTCCAGTTTAATATAATAAAGTGTTCCCTTTAGTTACATACAGTCCAGTTTCAGATAACAAAGTTTTCCCTTTAGTTACATACAGTCCAGTTTCAGATAACAAAGTTTTTCCTTTAGTTTCATACAGTTTAGTTTCAGATGAAGTTTTCCCTGTTACATACAGTCCAGTTTTAGATAACAAAGTTTTACGCTTAGTTACATACAGTTGAGTTTCAGATATCAAAGTTTTCCCTGTGGTTACATACAGTCCAGTTTCTCGTCCAGACTTCCCCTCGATGTTACAGACAGGGCACAGATAAACTCCTTGAAGGAAATGTGTCCGTCCTGCAACAGACAAAAACTTATACACTCAAAGATGTTTTTCCTTCTTTATGAGGCACCTGTAAAAGACACTTTCCCAATGAAGAAAAAATACAAAGTTCCCAATTGTCATCCAAAAAATTCCAAAAAGGAATAAAAATTTGTGAATGTTTTTCCAAAAGCCCATTATCTGCAAGTGAACTAAGAAAATGAGCACTGCAACTGAACACTTAAGCACAAAGGCATGTTAAATAATATTTAGATGGGTTGAGGCAATTAAGTAATCCAGTCAATTTAAAAGACCCAAAATTTGCGATCGTAGATTTCACAACGCAATCTCACAAGTTTAGTAGTTTTCCTGCTAAATTTTCCCAATTGGTACGGTTCCGCTTCTTTTCATGAAGATTGGCCAATAAATGTTGCAGTTAGCGCATTAACAAGGGTTCAATTTAGCCGTATGAGACCCCCCCCCCCCCCTACCTGTTGGCCATGGTTTTAAACAGAACAGAACCATTTTTTAAGTCAGCAAAGATATCATTACTTTAGCCATATAAAGAAAACTGCCCCACCCTCAAGCAGCCATGTTTTCCAAAGGAACTGGAGCCATGTTCGAACTCAGCAGAGATAATAATCATTAGAACAAATGCTCTGACCAGATTTCATGAAAATTGAACTATCAACAAGACATCAAGAGTGTTAACAAGGTTTTACTAAAGCCATTAAAGGAAAACTGCCCCGGCCCTCGTGGCCATGTTTTTCAACTGATCAAAACCATTTTCAAACTCAGCTGAGATATCAGTAGGACAAATGTTCTGAACATGTTTTATGAAGATAGGAAATAAATGTGTCCTCTAGAGTGTTAACAATCTAATTGTTGACAACTCAAGACGCACTACAGAAGAAAGGTTATCACAAAAGATCGCCATGAGTATATTGTGCTCAGATGAGCTTAAAAAGTATAAATATATATAATGGTAAAACAATGGCCCATGGTCTTAATAAATAAGGCAATAGTGACAACATTTATACTAATAGTTTAATCCTAATCCATTATAACTCACATTGCTGCTTAAACCCCCAATGGAAGTGCTTATCAATACATTTCAGTTTTAAAGTAATATCAAACTCTACCAGCAATGTAAATGAACTTATTATAACTAGAGCTTTAATAATGTCCAAAGTTGACTAATATCTTGGCATGACTTTGTTAGCAATGTTCAAAGGCAAATGACTATAAGGTATGTGCAGAACCATGAGAATTAAGTGCAGTGCACATTTACACTTCAGGGTATTGACATATTTCAAGTTTCAAATTAATCGCTTCAGAAAAGTTGAAGAATTTTGCTGCATGATCTTATTATTAATATTAATATATTTCATTATTTACTTACTACAAGTTATGCAAGCAAACCAAACAAACAGATTGTCAGAAAAACTGACAGCGACTCAAATTATACCCCTCTTTCTGAAGGGGTTCAAAAAACTATCTAATCAAATTTTTTAACAGTAACACAAAGAATTAAACAGTTAATGGTGTAACCGTTAATTGTGTTACTGTTAATAATGTAACCATCAATTGTGCTAATGTTAAATATGTAACCATAAATTGTGTAACTGTTAATAGTGTTACGGTAAATTGCGTTACTATACCTTGTTTGTATCAAATATGTTGAACACATAGGCCGCAAACTTTTTGGGACTTCCATGGGGGAAGAACTGCTGATAAATTGATTCAAACTCCTGAAAAATAACATACTTTCACAGTTACATAAAACATCGATATCCTTTGCACACCTGTAACGTATTAGAACGTACACGTTTTCTCTCCTCAAAACTGGGGCGATTTTTACAGTGAACGACTACAACGTTATAGAACGCATACAAATTTAGTTGTTTCAAAACTTGACCCTTATTAGGCGTAGGAACCCTGAAACTTTTTTTCTTGGAAAATACAATTATCAATGTTTGTAAATGAACTGAAACTTAATCAAAGACAAAAAATAAAATAAGACTGCGACGTTTGAATGTTCAATATATAGTCTGTTGCCTATAAACTTGTCAAATAAAGTTTTGACCATTTATGGTTAATAACTGAGAGTTAAAATCAATAAATATTTAAATGCTCAAAATTTATCTTAAACAAGAGCTGTCTCCAAAGAATGACATATGCCCCCCGAAAAACACTTTTGATAGAAATTATGAAAATTGTTCGAAACCTAAACGCAGATTTCGAAACCTAAATGCTGACACTAAGTTCAAGGTCAATGTCAAAGGGGTCAAAATTTGTGTGCATATGGAAAGGCCTTGTCCATATACACATGCATACCAAATATGAAGGTTACATCTGAAGCGACATAGAAGTTATAATCATTTTCGAAACCTAAACACAGATTTCGAAACCTAAACACGGACCCTTAGTTCAAAATCAAGGTCAAAGGGTTCAAAATGTGTGTGCGAATGGAAAGGCCTTGTCCATATACACATGCATACCAAATATGAAGGCTCCATCTGAAGCGACATAGAAGTAATGAACATTTTTTGAAAACTAAACGCAAAGTGTCATGGAAGGAGAGACGGACAGATGGATGGTTCAATCACTATATGCCCTCCTTCGGGGGCATCAAAAGCAAATGAGTGGTATTTTGAAAACAATGATTTTCTGTCATGTTTGATCAAATCATACAACGGATCATGTGTAATATTGTTTATTGATCTGTATTGATTTTTTCAAAAATACGTTTTTATACGTTACAGAGGTTTATTTGCTTTTGACAAAGTTCGTAAAAATACGTAACAGTTCTTCTTTTGTCTACATCTACTATACACTAGTATTCTCATGCACTTCATTTTTCAGTTGTATAATAGCGTAAAAATATGGTAGAAACCGCTATGGGGCATCCCTTTCTAAAAAAAATTATAACGTATTAAAATCAGATAATTGTTTGACGATAAACAACTGTGACGGGTAAAAACGTATTTTAGGCCCGATTTTTGTTGTGAACCGTAAAATGTATTTAAAAAACGATAAAATCAGTTGCAGCATTGAAAATTATGAAAAACATGCACGTTTAACAACGTTGTAGGTGTTACCTTTAAAAAAAGCCCCGGTTATGAGAAGAGAAAAATTGTAAATGTTTCAATACGCTACAGCCTTTCGCTGCAAAAATCGACCAGGTGCCGAAAGGATATATCACTTCAAACTTCTGATAAATAACATAGAAGTTGAAATGCATGAAACGCCAATAAATTGATTTGAACTCCTGATTAAAAATAGACATAGAAAGTACCTGCAAAATCGATAAATGCTTCAAACTTCTGACAAATAACACAATGGTTGAAATGCATACAATATCAATTATTGATTCACACTCCAACACGCCAGTTGTTAAAATAAAACTAACAAAACTTGTAGCAGCCAAAATTGCTTTCTAGACTGAAAGGTCATTCAACAGCGAAAAGTCAACAGAGAAATGTTTCAGTGAGATCCACCAATTAGTTTACTCTTTCAGTGCTGGAACCGAATTTTGAAGGCCTTTGCACACAGTTTTGATCCAGATGAGACGCTACAGAATGTGGTGTCTCATCAGGATCCAAACTGTTTGCTATTTTGATAGTATTCTTTGAAAAAAAATCGAAGAAAATGCTAATTTTAGAAATTCAGCAGACGACATTTTTACAGACGACAAATTTCCCAGCATGAAAAGGGTTAAAGAGGAGTTAAAAACAAAAGCTTCAGGGGACTATATATTCTTTATTGGAAAATAGAATAAAAGGGCAATAATTCTGCCAAAAGCATTGAAGATACCTGTCTTTTTATCAAGAACACAATAAGGTCATTGAACTGTGAAAGTTTGTGCGAGATCCATCTGGTAGCTAAAGAGGATTATATTATATATTACAGGCTTCTGGACCTACGTTGCTCCAGACAGACGGACGGACTGACTGACGGAGGGAGAGACGGACGGACAAAGTTTAATGAGGCCTCCCACTCTGAGGAGGCCTAAATATGGAAAAATGGCCTCTTTTCATGACTATTTGTTTTTACAGTCACCATTGTCACACCTAATTAAACCTATTTATTTATCAACAATAAAACTTAAAGCAATTGTGGGGGTTTTACTAAAAATATGCTATCAGGTTCATGACTTTAATAATTGTTGCTCAACCTCACAGGTTCATATTTTTTTTATTTTTAACTCTCCAATATCTTAACGTAATAGCTTTTGCTGCCAACAGAAAGCACAAAGTTGGTGTTGCTAGAGCAACCTATTATCTTGGGAAAAGCAGTGTCTTAAATTTC
Source organism: Dreissena polymorpha (assembly GCF_020536995.1). NCBI lineage: Eukaryota > Metazoa > Mollusca > Bivalvia > Myida > Dreissenidae > Dreissena > Dreissena polymorpha. The sequence continues at coordinate 48,606,589 of NC_068361.1, read as the reverse complement.
AACAAAGACAATGTCAATACATGTATGCTGCATTTTAACAAGTTTTTACAACCATTACAAAATCCAAATATTATAAAAATTAATGTTTGTTTTTTCTGACAAACAGGTTTTTAATGTTAATAAATTTGGTTTAAATTGATAAATTCAAGGTTATGAATTTGAAATGTAAAAAGACGCTCAAATTTACATTATCACACGTTTTGTTGTGTTGTTTTTTTTTAATGAGAAAACTACTTAAGAACAATTAATACACCAAATTACTGGTATGCATCTTTGTTAATAGATTTAAGTATTTATTATTAAATTCTGTAGATAGGCCTTTACATGTATATGAACCATGCATTTAAGTTTAATCCAAATATATACAAATAAACATATTTTTGTTTATTTCACATTTTATTTGTAAACAACTATATCAAAAGAAAAATATTTTTGTGTATTTCACATTTTATTTGCATTCAAATATATACAAATGTAAATATTTTTGCGTATTTCACATTTTATTTGCATGCAAATATATCATATTATAAGAATATGTTTGTGTATTGTACATTTTATATGCATGCAAATATATGTTTAAGTAAATATTTATGTATTTCACAATTTTTATTTGTATGCAAATATATCCTCATTAAAATATGTTTGTGTATTTCACATTTTATTTGTATGCAAATGTATACAAATACAAATATGTGTGTGTATTTCCTAAGCAAACACTCATGTCAAAGTGGCCTGTCAGTTGGTTGTTCACAGCACTTGATTGCTGCCATTTGCTTGTAAATTTCACTGTAAAAGTATCCGACTGTCAAGTTATGTTTGCTGTAATAAGCCACTCAAAACTGTGATAAAACTATTTGGTAACTGCGGATGGGTGCAATAGCTGAAGACAAACTGAATTTCATAAGACCCCGTTGGTGTTTTTATTACTTCAAAACAATTCCATTTGCAGCCAGTTGGTGAAAATAATTTGGGTAAATATTAGGATTACTCCTGGTTCAGAAATTTGAGATTTATAATGGACTTCTTGTTGTTGAAATAATATTTGTGTGTTTATTCATTAAATCATATCAAATATTGTCACACGCAGAGTGGAAATTGCAATTTATAGAAGTGAACATACTTTTAATTTCACGATTCAAAATTGGAGGTAAGAAAAATGTTTGTGAAATTTGTTCTGTGAATACAAATATTAATACAATTGCAGGTGAATATTTGTATGTTATGCCTCGATAATATTTTAAGAAAATTAATACCGACGGTACCAACTGTACAGTATTACAAAAAAAACAATTAGGTTCTTTGTTTATATCTATTTTTTATTAATTTAAATATTTATTTATATAACTATTTAACACATATATTAAAATAGGTTTAATTTATTACTTGTATTTATTAATTCCATTCAATGTATTGTTAATATACTATTATGGGGGTTCTTTTTGTTCATCTTTTTGTTTTAATTTCATTATTTTTTTATTTATTTTTCATATTTTATGTTTTAACTTATACATTAATTTGTTAAATTTATTTATGTTATTTATTTATTTAATTTAGAAATATTGTTAATATATTCTTGACTTTCAAAAAGAGGAATGCCAAAGTAATGATTCAGATATTGAAAGTAAAAAAACTGAATAGGTAATTGGGGGCATAACACAACTCCCCCAGGCCCAGGTTCCTCTCATTACAATTAAATATCCCCTAAGTTCAGTTTGAAAAGGGGAAGTGACTCCGCAGAGTCTATGGTTGTCATCAGTGCAAAAAGAAGACGATTTACAAGTGCCAAAATTAACCACTGAAAAATGGCAGAAAGCAATGAAATCTGTGCGTTGATTATATAACCTTATTACTTCATCTTCATCACAAATGCATTATACAGAAAATTTACGTTTGCCAAGATTAACCTCTAAAAAGGCGACAGGAGGTATTGAAACATTCACTTTGATTAAATCAACTACGCTAAGCCTTTTTGACAGTTTAATGAAACAGATTAATCACAGTCTGTTCCTAATATAGACAAGAAATATCTTTTAAAAAGATATACGGCGTTGATATTTCAATGAATGAGATCAAGGATAGCGAATGTCTTTTTCTGTGCAGTTCTTAGCTGCATCACACGCAGTACGTATGTTACGCGGAGTTTTCGCGGCTTATTTTACATAATAACATATTGCTGGTCATAAACCCATAGATACAAAACAGAAAAACAAAAGAAGAATGGAAGAAAACCAAAAGAAGAATGGAAGTGAAATTAAAACATACGAGTCAACCGGCCACATGCGAAGTATCCGTATTTATAGGCGCGTTCTTCGAACAAACCTGTTTTAATGGTTTGTCGGGCATTGCTATTTGATTCGATTATTAACAGTATCGAGAATCATCGCGCTAATGCTGAATACATTAGTCAATATGGTGGAATAATTATTGTTAAATAAATAAAAAATAATATTTATCATTGTATTGTATTGTTGAAAACACATTAAGAATCTATTATTGACATACCATAAGTATATATCTATATTTAACATATTTCTGGTCTAAAGAAAATTCCAGGTCACCTAGTTCATGGATAGCGTCTTTATTATATAACGATTATTTTACTGGCCGCGAACTCTGGTGATGAACTGTATATAAACTCTGACATTCACACACTGGCCGCGAATTGACCCGATACCTCGCGGGTTGAAATGCAATGCATTAAAGTGAGGCCTCGCTTCCACTGCTCTTTATACTTTTACTGACAGGAATATGGAAGTAAGTATTAAATATGAGAACATAGCCTTTAAGTACAAACGCTTTTGTGCTGGTAATTCTCTGAAAATAAAAGGTGCACGCACAAACTGTATTGATGTCGAGAATTGAGTGTAAAACTGTTCTATCTATTGAGCCTTTTCATTAGAGATAGAATTGTTTCATGCAGTAAAACAGTGTTACAAAGACGCGGATATGTTTCCAATGTTCTGGTGATATACTCAATCAGCCAATGGAATAAATGAAGTGTATTCATTCGTACCTAGCCGCGGGAAATTTTATTTGAATTTTATTGGACACTTACAAAGGTCAGGTAAGGTGAAAAGCTGGCTTAATACAGCTACGCCGAAAAAGGCAGGCACTTTATTGTGCAAGCATTTTAGAGGCTCATTCTCCAACCTCAAAAGCAAGACTGTCATGAGCTTAGGGCCTAAACGCCAATGTGACCATGGTCGAAATTTTGTCTGGGGCTGATTGAGTTCAAATTTCTGGCAGATAGAAATAAAACAACTTTGGCATGACAGGCATGTATTTCAAACATAATAACATGGGATCAGTATATATCTGCAACAATTTCAAATGATTGTAATAAGTCTCCTGCATCACTATTTTGAAATTACATAATTAATAATAAAGTGGTGTTTTGAAATAAGACAACTATTTGCATATACAACTAATATAATTGAGCCTTGCTTTGGAAAAAACATGGCTGAAGGTGCTTGAGGTGCAGTCTGCACTGAGGCTTATCTGGAACAACACCTCCCATTTCTTTGCAAGTTTTCGTTTAACCCTTTACCACTTAGAAATGTATTTTTACGCATAATGTTGTCTCTTAGAAAGTTAAACTTAATTTAAGACCTTTCTTACTAAATTCAAGTTTTAAAGGCTTCATTTCCAACCCTAAAATACTGATGAGCAGCAAACAGCATAAAACCTGAATAGACTGCGAGTTACTCGCAGGCTGTTCTGGTTTTATACTGTTTGCACATAGCCATTTTCACTTTGCTTCTGAGTTGCAAAGGGTAAAGGAAGTCTTTTCTAAACAGATATCCAGTATAGGGGGAAAGTGTTGTCCCTATATAAGCTAATCACAGGCTATCCAGTATAGGGGGAAAGTGTTGTCCCTATATAAGCTAATCACAGGCTATCCAGTATAGGGGGAAAGTGTTGTCCCTATATAAGCTAATCACAGGCTATCCAGTATAGGGGGAAAGTGTTGTCCCTATATAAGCTAATCACAGGCTATCCAGTAAAGGGGGAAATTGTTGTCCCTATATAAGCTAATCACAGGCTATCCAGTATAGGCGGAAAGTGTTGTCCCTATATAAGCTAATCACAGGCTATCCAGTATAGGCGGAAAGTGTTGTCCCTATATAAGCTAATCACAGGCTATCCAGTATAGGCGGAAAGTGTTGTCCCTATATAAGCTAATCACAGGCTATCCAGTATAGGGGGAAAGTGTTGTCCCTATATAAGCTAATCACAGGCTATCCAGTATAGGGGGAAAGTGTTGTCCCTATATAAGCTAATCACAGGCTATCCAGTATAGGCGGAAAGTGTTGTCCCTATATAAGCTACTCACAGGCTATCCAGTATAGGGGGAAAGTGTTGTCCCTATATAAGCTAATCACAGGCTATCCAGTATAGGGGGAAAGTGTTGTCCCTATATAAGCTAATCACAGGCTATCCAGTATAGGCGGAAAGTGTTGTCCCTATATAAGCTAATCACAGGCTATCCAGTATAGGGGGAAAGTGTTGTCCCTATATAAGCTAATCACAGGCTATCCAGTATAGGGGGAAAGTGTTGTCCCTATATAAGCTAATCACAGGCTATCCAGTATAGGGGGAAAGTGTTGTCCCTATATAAGCTAATCACAGGCTATCCAGTATAGGGGGAAAGTGTTGTCCCTATATAAGCTAATCACAGGCTATCCAGTATAGGCGGAAAGTGTTGTCCCTATATAAGCTAATCACAGGCTATCCAGTATAGGCGGAAAGTGTTGTCCCTATATAAGCTAATCACAGGCTATCCAGTATAGGCGGAAAGTGTTGACCCTATATAAGCTAATCACAGGCTATCCAGTATAGGGGGAAAGTGTTGTCCCTATATAAGCTAATCACAGGCTCTAGGACGACTCTTAACCCTTTCAGTGCGGGAACCGAATTTTGAAGGCCTTTGCAAACAGTTTGGATCCTGATGAGACACCACAGAACGTGGCGTCTCATCAGGATCCAAACTGTTGGCTATTCTGATAGTATTCTTTGAAAAAAATCAAAGAAAATGCTAATTTTAGAAATTCAGCAGACGACATTTTAGCAGAAGACAAATTACCCAGCATGCAAAGGGTTAAAGCACATGCATTAAGCTCCATTTTCACAGAGTGCGGCTCAATTGTTTTTCCAAATGCTATTAAAATCATAACATGAAATAAATCTAGATCTAGACTACTATTTAATGTGCCACAATTTAATCAACCTGAAATATAAATCCTATAATTTACAGAGGTAAAACAGGACATACTCATTTGTTATTGAGAGACATTTAAATATCCTTTTATCTAATTAACTCATCTTAAAAGATATGACTACCCTGCTTTTGTCTTTTCCTGACTGTCTGTCACTCCACCCATAGACTCCATCAGATATTGAATACCACTTGGAATGTTGCCAAAATAGGTTACACACCACCCGTAAGATATTACAATCAGATAGTGTTACAACTAAACGCTTTTTGACCTGTTTTACATTTGACACAATGAGCAAACAGATAGCAATTAAACGTGTCATTCATAACCAAAAATATGCTGTAAAATCAATTTCACAAACTGTTACATCTGATTCTGGTCTTTAAATGCCTGGGTGTAAATGCTGCCAAAATACTGAAACTTAACAGGTTGTACATTTTAATTAAGATAATAGAGTAAAATTTTACTTTGAGGTATACCTGCCAAGACAGATTGATACCGGTATTTAACATTAGATACTATATGGCTCCTGATAATTCCTTATTTTATTTTGACATATGACGCTATTGTAACGCTAGTAAAAAAATTGAGCCAATCCCCTGCGAAATGTTGTTCTGCAGTTCACGAATAATTCGTGAACAGTTCATGAACTTTTGGTGAACTGAGTTCATGAATTGTTCACGAATAGTTTGTGAACAGAAAATGAGCCACGTCTGTGAAAAGTTCTTGAAATTTTAGTTCATGAACTGTTCATGAACACTAATGGCATGACGTGTTCATGAAATATTCTTGAATCCTAATGGCATGAAGTGTTCATGAACTTTTCTTGAACCCTTATGGCATGAAGTGTTCATGAACTATTCTTGAACCTGTGTGGCATGAAGTGTTCATGAACTATTCTTCAACCATTATGGCATGACATGTTCATGAACTATTCATGAACATCAATGGCATGAAGTGTTCTTGAACAGTTCATGAACAACACAATTCTTGAAAAATTCTTCAGGGTTTTGCTGTTCACGAACAGTTCATGAACATTTTCCTTCTTTTTTTCAATGGCTCATTTTCTGTTCACGAACTGTAAGTGAATAGTTCATGAACCATAGTTCTTCAAGAGTTCATGAACTGAGGTGGCATGAAGTGTTCATGAACTATTCATGAACAAGAATTTGTCAATTTATGCAAAGGTTATCATAAGTGTTACCAAAGCTCAACAAACAGGTCAGGGTAAGAAGAAACAAGTCTTGTATTAGCACTTAACATAATGATAGCAACATATAACAATAATTTAAATATAACACTAATAACTGAGATACAAGTGGTTTGATAATACTCTTTAAATTTCATAATACAACTTTGCACTATATGTTCATGAATAATTCAATGTATTGAAAAGATTATGAATAGTTCCATTTTCAGTTCAAGAATCATTTACTAATCAATGGTTTCCCTGAAATGGTTACACTTACAGTGCCAAAGAACTTGAAATGGAACCAATGGCTGATCAGTTCAGCCGGTAATTTATTAAAGACTTACATTTTCAAATATAACATAAACCATGTGCCTTCCGTTTCAACTTCCTGTGCACACAATATTCTTTCTTTGTAAAAACAGCAATGCAATGTACATTGAGTTCTTGATATCATCTTAAACTGTTCTTGAAATAAGATGTCCTTAAAACGTTCTTAAACTTGTCTTTTAAGTCTTCCAAGAACAATGACAGATCCTTTTAAGAACATATTGGATTCTTAAAAAGTCCATCATACGTTCAAAAACATTGTGTAGACCTGTTTAAGAACATCAGAAGGAAACATGTTGTTCAAAAAAGTTCTTAAAGTGTTCAAGAATAGTTTAAAAATAATTCAAGAACAGGAAAGGTCCTTAAAAAGTTATTGAAGTGTTCCTGAAGGCAGTTCTTGAACAGTTTTTGTACAAATGTTCTTTAAATTCTCTAGAACAGGTCAAGAACTAACTTACAGTGGTGAAAGTACTATGCATATTCATACTAACTTCACAGGTTTCACAAATCTACAAGATTTGTATGCTAGACATTTCAATATTACTTTCAAAAATATGTATGAAACATCTAGCACAAAGGATTTCATGAATTATTCATGATGGATCCTTAAAGTCTGTCTCAGCAAAGTCATTAGAAATACTTGTGCATGAAATGTTCATCACTAAGTATTTATGGTTAGATGAAGAACTGTTCATGAATTTTGAAATGTTCAACAATAATTCATAAACAGTTCATGAACATGTCCAAAGAACAGTTCATGTCCAAAAGTTCATGAACCAAGCTCAGGAACTTTTTCAGAACCGTTCATGAACAGTTCTTGATTGGCTTGAAGTGTTCACGAAATCATGAACAACATTTCGCCGGGGATGGCATCAAACTGTTTTTTCATATTTGTCATTATCTTAAGTGTGCGCATACAGTGGTTGTTATTTTTTTAGCCAGCGCTATAAAGTTTAATTTAGATATGAATTGACCACACATCCTCCCAATAGGAAAAGAAATCATACCAAATTCTCTATTGTCATGTCATAAATACCATTCCAATTATATAACATCTATTAACACGTTTCTGACAAATACAACTATTGTCATTATAGTCATTTGGTAAATTTTATTATTTTATCTAATGGCAGTTTTGTCATTTAGTCATATTTTCTGTCAAAGAGGAAGTCTGTCGTTTATTTGGTTCTATCACTCTGAGCAATTTCTTCTCTAATCTCAAAACAAATATAGTGATTGCAATCCTACATAGATAATCTATACTTAATCCTTGATCTTTCTTTTATCTTTTTTTGCCATTTTTTCTATGATAAGATCTTTTATTGTTAAAGTTCTGAACATTTTTTCAATGAATCATTAAATCAATTAATTAAATAACCTTCTCAAAATAACATACCAAAAAGACTGGTATATACAGTAACAAAGATAAATCACCAAAAAACAACGGATATACAATAAACCAAGAACAATGGCATATCTTGCTTAATTTGACAGATACAATCAATAAGATGTCCTAATCAAACAAACTCTTGCAATAGGAATAATCAAATTCCATTCCTGATCAGAGGGCGATGAAGCATGGCAATTTTGTTTCCAGTGAGTATTTTGTATTATTTCAAGATCATGCATTCGCCAAACATTTCTATAAAATATTAAATAACTCGGTAAAATCTGGTAAAACTTAAACAGCTAAATTACTCGCAGGCTGTTCTGGTTTTATGCCGGTTACAAGAAAACATTTTCACTTTGCTTCTTATTATGGGGGAAAAGGGTTAATAAGGCAATGTTCTGAATAAATTCCAAAGTTAAAAAACTTTGACAAGACTTAACCTGCGAGTGTTAACTGTGACGAGATCCTTTCATTACAGTCACTTAAAAGTACAGGCCCAGTAATAACAATAACCTGAATTACTTTGAAATATTTTGTAAATTATATATAATTTCGAAATACAGCCAGTTTCTTAATTGAAAATTAAGCAATTTTTTTTAGCAAATATGTTTTTAGCAATAGATTCATAACAACATTATTACCAATACCGCATATGTGTGAAAAGTTAACAGTAAGAAAGTGAAAAGTAAAAAATCACCTTTTTTTATAGCTTGAGTTTTTAAAGTACAAGCAAGCTTTACTATGGGCTCGATCGAGTATTCTACTCATTGTTTGAAATATTTATCTCCACATTACTTAATCATTACATTCAAACTTCACATGTTACTATAAGTTAATAAAGAAAAAATGTTTTCCACTCAATCAAGGTTTCTTTTCTCATAAAACATTAATTTTTTTTACAAAAATACTAAATTACTTGATAGCTAAAATAACTTACCTACTCATTTACAAACAGTTTGGTTTAAAAAAAAAGTGCCAGAAACTCTAAAAAGAACAAGAAAAGTCAAGCACACTGTCTCCGACATCTCTTGCTATTATGAATAAATGGCCAACAGTACTTTTTGCATTGGAATTAACTATAAATATATCTATTTCTAATTTGTATTTTTGAATTATGTATTATTTTATATTAAAAACGATGACAAAACATGAGATGAGCTTAAGTAATAACATGTTATATAGGCATATGATTTAATTTCATTTACCGCAAGACCGAATGTCTGACACATTTTTGGAGTTTAAAGGAATTCTGGCTAATCAAGGAAGACACTTTCTGCCTTTATGGTACTTCTCGTTTTAAATAAGTCTCTTCTTAGTGCAAACCCAGTTTAGGGGGAAAGAGTCATCCCTGATAAGCCTGTGCAGTAAGCACAGGCTTACGAGCCTGCACAGTTAGTGCATACTTATCTGGGACGACATTTCAGGCTCCTGCATTAAGCACCATTTTCCCAAGGCCAGGTTCATATTTCAACTTCCATCCAATTGTGGATTGTTTGATCCCTGAGTTCTGCTCCAATTTAAAACCACCCTGCTGCCAAATTAAGATAATGAGAATGCTTTATCTACCGACCAGAGTTTGATTTGTAAATTATTAATTTTATACAAACACATTAGCCCATTAGCAAGTTGGGCTAAAGTCAAATAGTCAAATAGTATGCGGTGGTTCTTTCATGTTTACATGGAAAACTTGTTTGATAGTGACGGTCAACACAGGGCCTTAAGTACCTGAAAGGAGTAGCAGTGGATGTAATGGTAGAGATATTATAAGGGAATAGAAATGATGTACCATAATTTGTTACTTTTTTCAGTGCATAAATGAAATTTTGTTTGTGTGGTTGGAATAACACTGGAATTTAAATCAATTAATAAATAATTTTATTACATATAGGGGGAAAAACTTTTTGCACTAGAAAATTGTTGTGATAATTTAAAATTAATTGTATTGTTGTTTACATGAAAGATTGCCTTGCAATATATTTTATTCCTGGTTGTAATTTAAGGGCTACTGAATCAGAGTTTCTTAAGTAGGATTGTTTATTTTCAGACAGGCAAACATTTAGTGGCAAAATAAAGTATCTACATGCATCACTTTTTATAACAATTTGTATGATAAAATTATGTATGCAAGTGTCTATTTCACATATAATTTGTCAACTTTAATGATAACAACTTATACATCTGTTTGTAATGCAATGTTGAAAAAGTATACTTTTGATTGCAAAGATTGCTGTCTTATTTTAAATTCATTATAATATACATTCCATATATTTATATTTTTATTTTTTTTTGCCTCTAACCACTTACTTTTGATAATATATAGTTTAAATACTCGATTCATTGTGTATATAAACACAACAACACTCTCACGTATCATTCATTATTATCTTTATAACTATTTTTGTTCATGCAATTGTATGAATTTTTTACAATATTGATCATGATGAGCTGTAAAATGCTTAAGTGAATATTTTAAGAGTTCTGTTCTGTATATAAACAGTATATCAACCTGTAAGAGCTAAAATTGCATAAATTATAATAATCTGCAGCTGTTGTTTTGCGCCATAGTTTCCTTGCCCGTATTTTAAACCAGACTTTTAATTTTTATAATTACGGATTTCAAATATTTGAATCTCTTGCAACTAAAAATCATTTTACAGCAGGGTTAAAAGATAACGTTCATCTGACAAAACAAAGCATGACGGAATTTGTCACGGAGGAGAAAACATTGAATAGGTTGCAAATAAAAGGACATAAAAGTCTATTTTTGATTAATTGATACAATACAATGCCTGTCTCTCTGGCAATTGTGCAGCGGTGATTAATTGATGCTTATTTCTTAAATAAAGTTCACAATAAGATAGTAAATTGAAAGATTGAAAGGGCTACATGATAATATTGTGATGGTGCAGAAACACTAATAACATTGTGTCACTTTGGAAATCCATCTTTGATAGTTTTACTTCAAGAAGACTAGAAGGATCTATTGTGTGCTTTGGTGATTATGGTTGGTCTGTTTTTAGTTTTAAATTGTTATTCATTCCAAATATTGTGAATTTTTCTCCAAAAGTTTTCAATCGCAAACAGCTATTACTAATATTATTTTCACTGTTATGGCACAATTGTAATATAACAAGGACACTAATCAAGAAATATTGTTTAGGTTACCAAGTCAAAACTATTTCTTAAGTTAAATACAATGAAGGATTGCTGACAATTTTTGATAAAGTACAAATGCTAATTTGATAAACCCTATGTTCTTAGTAAATTAAAAATCAAAACAACTAATTCATAATATTTTTTTCTTTATTTCAGCCAACTGCAAAAATTAGAGGTCAACTTTGGAACAGTGTGGAACTTTTTGGATTATCTTTGAAGATTTAATTATTAACTATGCTCAAATATCAAATGGAGTAGTTGAACTAATTTGACATAAGGTGATTGCGATAAGAATATTTAGATGAAAAACTGAAAATGGATAAAGACACAGTGAGGCTCAAGTGAGATGATTAATTGCAAATTTGGTCCGATAAATTGCAAATTATGTCGGATTAATTGCAAATTTGGTCCATAGAACTTGTGATGTGCCCTGTAAAGTTAAGCAAAAATCCTTGTACATTTCAAATCACATCAGGCTGGGGTAAGTGACATAACGGGAGGATAAATTGAGAAGAACAATACTCTATGCTACCCCTATGAAATGAACATTAAGGCGGTTAAACCGATTAAGAATTAGTTAGTATACATATCACTTGATTTTTGGTTATCAAGGATTACAAGAAAAGCTCTTTGTTAACTATTTAATCTTCTTTAGTGATCACCTTGAAAGACTAAGATTGCAGAGTGTTCCACTGTCCTTTCAATTATAATCAATAGCATTGAGGCATGCAAAGAGAATTTTTAATCGCATAACCCCTCTCAAGTAGTGAGAATGAATTCACCCATAAAATTAAACAGTAACGATTTTGAGTATTTAACCCTGAGCGACCAGGAGTACCTATTCACTATTGAACGTCTCTACCTATTAAACAGTGGTAAACTAAAGCACTTCCACACACTAGGACCTTGGCACCAAGTGAAGTCAAGAACACTGAATGAAATCATAGAGCGCGTTGCGACTCCAAATCCACGCCCATGCTCCAGGGGTCACAAGAAAGGACTCTGGTGCGTACAGGATCCAGATTATATCACCGGACCAAAGATCTTGAAATATCAAAGGACAACTGATGAAAGCTTGGACGACAGTGCAGCATCTACATCTGCGCAAGCTCTTGACACAAGTACCGATAGTGACAGATCCAGGACACCCAAACCGCCAAGAGTACCGAAAAACAAATACTCCATTCCGCGGAAATACCAGGTAATTCCGAAACCTTCGCCGTGGATAGTTATGGAGCCCTCTAAAAAGAAGAACTTCATTTGCGATGACCCGCCCGATCCCTCATATGTCAGGGAAAAATCTATGAGCCTGCCAAGGTCAGCGCCAGTTCGAAGGTCGACTGCTCGGTCTCGAGTCTCGTGGCCGGGTACGGGAGCAAGCGATAGGTACACCATGAGCCCGTTCTCAACCTCGGTCAGCCACAACGAGCTTGAACAGATAGTGGAGCGGGTCACCAGACCTACTCATGCCAGCAAGGGCGGGGTAGACCTGCAGGAAAAGTTCAGGTAACTTTTTTTCTCATTAGTTTTAACTTTTATCCAAAACATTGTATTTTATTTTTTTACCTTTATTTTATATTCAATTATTTTTAAGAGCTGAATCTGTTAAGGCTTGTGATTTTACTAATTCATTATTAAAATTGTTATTAAAAATAAGAGTTTGAAAACCCATTTTGCAATGAAATAGTAGTTATTATTTTTTAAACTTTTATTCCTTACATAGATTATAGTCGAACAATTTTAGCTGTGAAGTGTATTTTTTCTAAAACCTATCATGTAAAATATACAAATCAATTTTGACAGTTTTTTTTTCCAAAATAAATGTGCTTCCTTGGATAGATATACGCAATGTACCCTTGGAAGTTTTAACACAAAAGTCAAAATAAAATATTGATATAATTCAAACAAAAACAGAATTACAGACAAATGGTTATAATAAAATCTACACATTCCTTTTTTAAAGTTCAATTTTTTAAGAAGTTAATTGTTGTTGTTGTTGTTGTTTTTTCTATGGCACAAACAGTAAACATATAATAATATAAAATAATGATATAAAATATTGTTTTTGTTTTATTCAAGTTGTTTAGCTGTATCCTAAGGTTTGATATGTGGGGACAGTGGTCTAGTGGTAGGATGCTGGTCTAGGGATTGGAAGGTCCCTAGTTCGAATCCCGCTCAGGGCATTGGATTTTTCTGAGCAAAATATTAATCCCACGCTTGCTCCTCTCCACCCAGGTGTATAAACGGGTACCTGTGAGGGAAATAAGTCAATGTGCCGTGGCCATATGTAAACGGACGACTTAAATCCCAGTGTGGGGGGGGGGGGTTAATGTCCAAGTCGGCTGAAGATGCATTCGTTATCGAAGCAGACTATAAACCGCACCTTTAACCTTTAAAGTATTATTAATAATTTGAGTTTGAAATCCCATTTTAAACGGATATAATTTTTTAATTTAATTGTCACATTCTTATCAATTCTTCAATACATTCACGGTGAGCCTGCTCTGAATTTATTTTGCTGTTAAATGATGTTAACATAAGCAGTTATTTTGAATGTGTTCTATCAACCTTTTATTTAAAGGATCAGTATCACAATATTCATATGCTTACAAGTATCCTCTAAAATGTAGTAAAGTGCGTCATATTGTCAATTAAACAAGAATATTAACAGCATTAAGACTACCTTGTTATTCATTTGGTCAAATTATATTCAATTACAAGGAAGCATGTTTCGGCAAGTATATCCACTAAATAATCCAAACAAAAATCATAACTAAGTTTGAAAGATATGAATGTCCTAATTTAGATACGTTTCTCTATATAAAAATGGCAGGTAATAAATAAAGATTCAATTCAATTAATTAATGATTTAAATGGACTTTTTTTTTTAATCACTAATGTCTTGAATGCTAAAACAAAAATAGCATAAAAATGTGTGAATCAAATTTTTAACATTGATGATTTCTTGAATTAATTGCAAGTTTACTTCCAATATATACAATGGGTGTAACATTGCATTCTAATAATAATTACTTTTGCTATTGAACCTTGCTCTGGAAAAAGGGGGCTGAATGCATGTGCGTATAATGATTTGCCTATGCAGTCAGCACAGACTAACATAGGACAACATTGTTACCGCTTTCAAGGAATTTTTCATGTAAAGGAATTGTCTTCTAAACAAAAATCCAGTGTAGATGGAAAATGTCGTCCCAGATTGGACTATACAGGCTTATTGGGGACAACACTGTACGCTCATGCATTAACCCTTTCAGTGCGGGAACCGAATTTTGAAGGCCTGTGCAAACAGTTTGGATCCAGATGAGACGCCACAGAACGTGGCGTCTCATCGGGATCCAAACTATTTGCTATTCTGACAGTATTCTTTGAAAAAAAATCGAAGAAAATGCTTATTTTAAAAATTTAGCAGACAACATTTTAGCAGATGACAAATTTCCCAGCATGCAAAGGGTTAAGCCTTCTTTTCCCAGAGCATGGCTGGATTGAAAATTATCATATTTAAAGTGTATGTCACGTTTTTTAGAAAGAGAAACAAGAGCTGTCACCATAGGATGACATTTTATGCCCCCTATAAATGCTTTGATAGAAGTTATGAGCATTTTTCAAAACCTAAACTCAGATTTCGAAACCTAAACGCCGACCATAAGTTCAAGGTCAAGGTCACAGGGATCAACATTTTTGTGTGTATGGAAAGGCCTTGTCCATATACACATGCATACCAAATATGAAGGTTATATCTCAAGGGACATAGAAGTTATGAGCATTTTTCGAAACCTAAACGCGAAGTGTGACGGACAGACAGACAGACAGACAGACAGACGGACGGACGGACGGACAGACAGACAGATGGACGGACAGTGTGATCACTATATGCCCTCCTTCGGGGGCATAAAAACAACACACAAATTAAGGACCCTTTCATAAAATTGATGTTACCTTGTTACCTGAACATAGCTGTTTACATAGTTATCTAACTAGCTTTATACAACCCATATCCTGACTTGTTATCATATAATACATACACACACACAGAAGGCCAAAGGTATCAAAGACATTTGACATTGGAAAGGATTTAATAGTTCAATATAACTTTCACATGTAACTGTGTAACCTTTGTTTACATTGTATCATAGAAGTTAAATTATCAAACAATTCAAATTAAAGGGGCCTTTTCACGTTTTGGCAAATTGACAAAATTCAAAAAAATTGTTTCAGATTCACAAATTTCTGTTGTAGTTATGATATTTGTGAGTAAACAGTAACACTGAACATTAACCATACTCTAAAATATCAATTATATGCATCTGTTGACGATTTAAAAACCTCAAAATTATAAAGCATTGCAAAGCAAATTGATTGAATAATTTGGAGAGTTCTGTTGTTGTTGTTATATTTTGGGATACTACGATGATTGCTTATATAAAGTATAAAATACTTCACTCATTGCATGAGCACGGCTGGCCAAGTGGTCAAAGTGAAAGGCTTTTATTCCCGGGGTCAGTGGTTCGAGTCCAGTTCAGGTTCATTTTTTTTCTTTCTTTAATTTTATTCTTGATTTTTACTGGAGCTTTTGAGATCCAATGTTTACATTTATCAATATAAAGCATTTAATGACAAACTTCAACACATGCCAAAATCTGTGAAGAGGCCCCTTTAAAATATCCTGTTCACAGTTTGACAAATTATTTTCAATTTCAATGTTGTTCCCTCGTTCTTAAAAAGGATCATTGTGTTTTGAGTTTTTGCAAAATAAAATGTTCAGCTCGCAATTTCAATTGTTTAAATGTTTAATGACATTCAATATGATTTGTCAAAAATATATGTGAACAAGTCCCTTTAACAAACACGTACAAATGAAATGTGACTTTTTCAAACACATCTATTTACAGGAGTGTTATTGTCACAAAAAATCTTTTTAGCAGTGAAGATTAACAAGTTCAAAAGAATTATAATATAATATTTGACCTTAAATGGTACATTGACCTTGGGTGCAGGCCTCATCATTATGAATAACGCTTATTATCACAAAGGTCATCACTTCTGCCTGGTTACCTCACAATCCATTTATGGTCAACACACAAATTTGACAGCCTATTTTTTTATGAATTGTCTATTATGTTCTATATTTTCTATTCAGTTGTGACCTTAAAGGGACTGTCCAACAGAATTGGCATGTATTAAAGCATGTCATTAACTGCTTTAAATGCTTTATATTGATAAATTTAAACATTTGAACTAAAAATCTCCAGTAAAAAATAAGAATACAATTTTAAAAAAAGAAGAAAAAACGTTAACCTCCACAGGACTCGAACCACTGACCCCTAGAGTCATGGAGTTTTGGAGTAAAATGTCTCCCGACTTTACCACTCGTCCACCCACGCTCATGTCAAATGCGTAGGTATTTTTTAGCTATATAAGCAATCCTCGTAGTTCGCAAAAATATGGATTCGCGTCAAAAGACGCTTTTGACTGTTGGACAGTCCCTTTTACTTTAGACCTCGAGACATGATTAATGCTTTCAACATTCTGTCTAAAAATGCTCATTTCTTCTGATTATATGAAAATCCACTTTTTAAAACAAAGTTATACAATAACAAAGTGCTCAGGATCGATTTCTGATAATTGACCTTCACTTTTGATCTTAAGCTCCAACCGCGTTCTTTATATTTCCCCCATAGACACCAAGTACTGGTTCTAGTCCCAGAAAACGGACTCGAGAGCGTTTCAAATAAGCCTTAGGCTTTCTATGCAATAGAGCTGAAATAAATGAATTAAAACTAAGTAAATAGTTGTGTTTGAGAAAATCACCAGAATGATGTCTTATTCCAAGTTCACTTAAACATGTGTGTTTATGTATTTCAGGAACAAAGACTATGTGTATGGATCGAGAGCATGCACCCCAAACATCGACCACATTGCGAAGCCAACCATATCCAGTCGCGGCGGAAAAGACATCGCCGAAAAATTTGAAAATAAGGATTACGTGTATGGCTCCAAAACTGTCGATCCAGATTCACTGAATACCATTGTTGACAGAATAACTCGACCAACAGTGGCAAGTACAGGTGGGGCCGGGCAGGAGAGAAAGTACACAGATTTTGTCTACGGGGAGCAGAAGGTATCGAAAGATGAGATGGAAACGATCGTTGACAGAATTACTAAACCGACAATCTCGAGCCGAGGCGGCGTAGATCTGGCGGACAAGGAATTCATTTACATTCAACAGCCGAAGGTGAAAACTAACATCATAATTCCTGGACTTGAAAAAAAGTTCATTGGCCGAAAGAAGCTGTCTGCGGATGAAATGAACGAAGTTATCGAAAGGCTCACCAAACTCACACCCGCGTACAAGGCAAAGTTTGCCATAAACCCGAATGTATGGAAGGATGAGTCCGCAAGGACGGGGCCCGCACATCAAAGAGAGGCAATTGCTGTGTGAAAAGTAATAAAGGGAGGTAATTGCTGCGTGGAAAGTTATCCCTTAATGTTTGCAGAAGAACACTGTAAGATGAGGAAGGCAAAAACTTATTGCTTGTTTCCACTAAAAGTCTCTTAAAGAATACAGCACTGGTAGAAAGGTTGTATAAAAACTTTTAGATTGTGTTTTTTTTTACCATACTTGAGTTGTTTCCCATGTAAATAAGAATATTCAATGACAGAAATCTTCAAAAATCTCTTATGAATCTTCTTCTGTAGATGTTAAAGTTAATTTAGCCATTATGATCAAATCTAGCGAAAATCATCAAAAACTAAACCTTTTATGCCAAAAAATTGTTTAGCGTCTGCACAAATAATGGTCAGACTGGTGTAGAAAACCTACTTTTTTAACCCCAAGAGAGAATATTGCTTTATGATAGAGGAGATTGCTATACACTTATGGAAGACAATATAAATGATTTTTAATATGTTATAGATCTTCAATGGTTGTGTATCCATGGATAATTGTGAAATTCAATAGTTTATATCTCCTTGAGGATTGACTTAAGTCATGACATTCAATGCTTTTCATGGATTGTGGAATATGAATGCAATAAAATCCTTGGTTATAAAATATGAAAATCAAATAACATATCAGTTATTAAGAAACTGAAATGTTATTAAAATATTCACGAATATCTGTTGAAACTGACTATTGTATTCACTAGACTTGCTATGATATGTTATGTATATGTTATGTTAAAAATGTTCTTTTGCATGTGGTATTGTTAATAATATTTCATACAATCATGTTGTTTTTTTTAACTTATTTATTGTATATCTGATTAGCAGGACTAGAAATTAAACTGGATGTCTTTGCCCTTCTTAACTGGTATTTTGAATGTGAACATTCATACGTGTTTATTTTCTCAAAGCACTTAACAGTTCATTCTGATGCTTTGCATTTTGTTGTGCATTTACTATATATACAGTAATATAAATAATAGTGAATGTTAATACAATATTACACTATTCAGATGTGTGTGCATTTAGAATTTATCAATAATGTGTAAATAATATAAATTTGCAATAAAAACTGACAATTATTCATGATCCATTGTTGTTTTACTTCAAACAATTAATGTGAGATGAACATGTTTACTTGAATTTTTTATAAAAAGCAACGACTTTAAACAGGCACTGTAAGCTCAAAAATCTCAGCTCCTCGCTGATGATACTTTCCTATACAAAAGGATACAAGATGCAGCAACACTTCAGCTTGATCTGGATTCACTACAGAAATTGGGTAAAGACTGGCAGATGTCATTCAATTCTTAAAAGTGTCTTACACATCTCAAAATCAAGTTAGATTAAGTCAGAGTACGTAATTCATTGGCAGAGGCTTATATCTGTAAAGGAAGACAAATACCTTAACATGACAATCTCAAATCTGACTACATGTCCTGGAAACTGCATGAAGCAGCAGTAATACGGAAGGCAGGCAACAGCCTAGGGATCTTGAGGCAAAACCAAGCCAGCTGTTGACCTAGCCTCAAAACACGCACATACACAACCTTAGTGCGGTCAATATTGGAGTACGCTACAACTGGGGACCCTCACACTCAAGTATGTATTGACCAGATAGAAGCTGTTCAGAGACATGCTCCTTGCTATGTGAGCTATGTAAGTGGACTACAGAACCACAAGCGGCAGATAGAAGCTGTTCAGAGACATGCTCCTTGCTATGTGAGCTATGTAAGTGGACTACAGAACCACAAGCGGCAGAAAGAAGCTGTTCAGAGACATGCTCCTTGCTATGTGAGCTATGTAAGTGGACTACAGAACCACAAGCGGCAGATAGAAGCTGTTCAGAGACATGCTCCTTGCTATGTGAGCTATGTAAGTGGACTACAGAACCACAAGCGGCAGATAGAAGCTGTTCAGAGACATGCTCCTTGCTATGTGAGCTATGTAAGTGGACTACAGAACCACAAGCAACAGATAGAAGCTGTTCAGAGACATGCTCCTTGCTGTGTGAGCTATGTAAGTGGACTACAGAACCACAAGCAACAGATAGAAGCTGTTCAGAGACGCGCTGTTCGCTATGTGAGCTATATGAAAGGGGATTACAGAACCACAAGGGGCAGCACACAGATTATTACTGACATTGGGTGGCAGCTCCTTCAAGAGAGACGCCAAGGTCACTATGATGTACTGTTTTATTAACAACCTGATGGATATTCCATCTGCCCACTTACTCGGCCCTGCTTTATCATCCACAAGAGGCAGCAGTATCAGGGACATCGTTACATTCTGCAGAACAGACTACCTCAGACACTTCTTCTTCCCATCAACAACAAGACTGTGGAATCAACTGCAAAACTACCATGACGGCTCACAGCCTTGAAGCGTTCAAGAAAGGGATGGCACCAAAATAGGCCACAAATGACTTTGTAAATAGTTTAAACAATTCTTTAATAGCGGCACACCACGACTTTTAAACCATTTTTCGTGTACAACAATGCCAAGACAGGGGATCTTTTACAATACAACAAGAAGAAGAAAAAGATAAGAATAAGGTAAAGGCGGGTATTCTTGGCGCTTGACCTTCATAAACAATAAACCTTAATGGACTGAAAACTGACGTTTGATCTATTATTTGTGTGTATTTACAAGTCAGTTATCACCTAGAAGTCAGAACAAAAACTTTGAAAAGAAGCCATTCCCAGAGAATAGGTTTTTGCTGAGGCTGCAATTATACCTGGCATCTTATTAGACCTTTGCAATATATCTATACAATGTTCTATCTTAGGCCCAGGAACCAATCTGTAATAATGACACCTGAGTATTTAGTAATAAACATTATCAAGTTCAAAGCTGCGTGAAGGTGTTGATAAGAGAAGTTGGTAAATTTATAGCAATCTCAGCAAAAACTTTACTTTCATGAATGGCTACTTCTTAATGTTTTGGTTCCAATGCCTGTGTGTTGAGGAGAATAAATATATATATTTTCTAAACTCGAAGCTACTGATGCCATTTTTTACCATAAGCAAAATAATTCTCTGAAAATTTGCAGAAATTAAAATTACCGTAATTACTCTAGTGTTTCTGACACTCAAGTTTTTTAGCCAAAATAATTATTGTTTATGATTCTAAATTTCGGATATACAGGTTTTCGTCCATAATTAATTTTCAGACAATATATTTTACAGGGCTATTTTACCAGATGTTTGTCCTGTTTTTATTATCTGATGACACTTGGATCATGGGGTTTTACAACCGAATTAATGTCATAAAACAAGACAGATGCATGCTTGAGGGCAATATACTGTTACATTGCGTCATAGGGTAATATAGCCTTGTAAACTGTTAATTACCGTAACAATGGCTTCGCCAAAAAGTATATCAAATGATGTCTTATTAAGAAAGCAGTATGTTTAATGTTATAAATCTTTTTTCTATATCACACAAAACAATTATTGCACATTGATTATTGCTTTTATTTCAATATTATATTTGACAAACAAACAATTACATACCTGGTACATAATGAATTTCAATTTAATTCATGTTAAGCATATTTTTTGATCTGTAAAACATAGTTAAACAAGAATATCAGTTAACTTTTTATCAGTAAAACATAAATAAACAAGAATATCAGTGAAACTGATGAATGCTCCCCATTGATTTTGTCAATCTATTCGTTAATTGTTTGGAAACAAATTTTTATTCAAGGGGCAAAATATAACTCCCTGAAATCTCCCTGGAATGGAACGAACAACCTAAAAAATATATAAGAGATTGGTCAAATATTGAAGGCGGTATAAGAAACTGTAACAAAAGTTTGACCTTGAGAACAACCATTATTAGCCTCGGTGACCTTGACCTTGACCCCAGTGACCTCAAACCTCATCAAAAGGTAGAGATCCATGTTAGGTACCTACATGCCAAATATGTAAGAGATCGGTAAAATATTGAAGGCGCTATGAGAAACTGTAACAAAAGCGTGACAGAAAAATCTATTTTTAGCAACGGTGACCTTGACCTTGACCCCAGTGACATCAAACCTTATCAAAAAGTAGAGATCCATGCAAGGTACCGAAATGCCAAATATGTAAGAGATTGGTAAAATATTGAAGACGATATGAGAAACTGTAACAAAAGTGTGACAGAAAATCTATTATTAGCCTTGGTGACCTTGACCCCAGTGACCTCAAACCTAATCAAAAGGTAGACGTCTATGCAAGGTACCTACATGCCAAATATGTAAGAGATCTGTAAAATATTGAAGGCGCTATGAGAAACTGTAACAAAAGTGTGATGGACGAAAGGAAGTAAGGAAGGAAGTAAGGAAGGACAAACTGGCAACTATATGCTAACCAAAAATTCATCTTCGTACATGTTCACTTCCGGCTCCTCTTCGTTGTCATCGTAGTCGGCTGTGGAGGTTTCAAATGTGTCTTTAGGGACGAGGCTGTCCTCCTGGCCATTCAGCATTGGAAATTCCGCAAGCCTTGAAGCTGTGGCAGACAAGATCGGATTTCCCCTTTATGTAGCCAGTGGCCGCAGCAAGCCATCAGACAATTTCCTCTTTGCTGGCCACTTTTATTTGTTCTCCTGTCCCAACAACCTTCACGGGCTCTTCCTTCATACAAGTCACACAGGATTTCCACAGTTCGGCCTGGATTATATTAATTATATAGCGTCTTTTATTATTATATCACTTTAGTCTTTCACAGGCCTTTCTTTACAGTGTCTCTGTCTTGTGCCCCACAAAACTGTCCAGCACGAGAAGGCAGCGGTCCTTCACAGTGTATAATACGAGGATCTCTTTCACCCATCTTATCATGAGCTCCTCGTACATCCCGCCTTACCGCTGCACACAAACCAGCCATCAAGGTGGATGTGAAAGTTTGACTTCCTTACAGATCACCATAGGTGGAATTACAGATTTACTGCAGCAATGCCTAGAACAACTGTCAAGAGTCGCTTCTCCGACCCAGTTGTTTGTATGTGAATTGACTTCTTTCCTTTTATTTCCAGCCTCTTGCCGGAGACAATGTCAAAGTACACAGGTGTTTCATCCATATTCACAATGAACATATCTTCGTACTGATCCCACTCCCTCTGGCCCTTATAAAATCGTGGTAGGAAACTTCTCTTCTGAGCCATAGATGTTTTGGCCCTTAAGACAAGGTCGTGTCGATTCATGAACATTGTGGCCCAAAAGCAACTGGCTTTAAATGTAGGATTTGGCGGCGTCACAAGATCACTTGCATAGATGCACATGTCATCAATTGTGACAGCCAGCTGGAGCTCCCTCTATTCCAACACAAACCAGATCAGCTGATCTTCAATTGCCATCCCATAAGACAGAGGACGGCCTGTCATCTCGAGATGGCCCTGATTGCACAGCTGTTTCGAAGATCATTGTCTACCAGCTGGCCAATGTGGATTTCTGTACCTTGTAGCAGTGCTTTCCACAGGATTTTTGTCAGGCGCCCCGGGGCTTATAGGGGTGGTTGATTTTTTTATCATTTAACGGGTCAATTCACGTTCTGTGGTGCGTTATTACTCAAAGAAAAACAGCGTACAAAGACGTCATTTGGTGCTCAAGAAAATCCCCCAGTCATTTAAAAATATATATAATTTTTTATATTGTTTAATTGTTTTAAAACTTTCACGCACAGATAGTAAAATCCCGACTCGAACAATTCCCCAATACATCTGTTTCAACCCGACTCTATTACTGTATACTTACTACTTATAAAGTTTCTATTTATTACCCGAAAATCAAGTTTATTCTGTTTTTATAAATCATTTTGGTAAATATTTACGATAAAAGCTCTCAATTATTTCTTTAACACAAACCTTGCCATTTTTCTATAGTATCAAATAAATTTTAAGTGACTTTTTATAGATTTGATAAAATATTGCCTCTGAACATGCGTCAATCCCTTGACATGTTGTGTGCTTGTTAAAACGCTCAATGCACCCACGTGCTTTGTATGCAAATGACGCGACGTTGTACATGCTGCATAATTTTCGCGCTTTTTTAATAGAGAAAAAGATTCGACACAAAATAAATTTGCACTGCTAATTTGAAGCAAAAATATTTTAACATTGCGGTAACATTTACATTTGGAAGTGTGTTTCGGATTAAAAAAACGTTAACATCGACTTACGGGAATGGGTTTCGGATTACAAATTTAATTATTCCCATTTGAGATTTCTACAAATATTAACAGTTGCATTATGAATTCAATGAGAATTTGTTTAAACACTTTACAAGTTGAATAAATGTTTTTGACGGAATTATACATGCAAAACACGTTGTCCACGAAGATTACGGCCGGTTGCCATCTTCAGTCTTTTAGGTATCGGACGAAACATTTACAATTGTGCGTAATTAATTCAACGAAAATTTGTTAAAGCGCATTACGTGTCGAATACATGTCAGAAAAACGAGGTGAATTAGTTCTATAAATGGACATGATAAAATATACATGTACTGGAATTAAATTGTTATTGCATATTGTAACCGGGAGTTATTTGCACAACTTATTCGCAATAAGTAATTAATTGTTTACCACTTGCAATTAATTTCTCGTATTAATTATGAGTCATAGGTAACACTTGTTTACAGTAAAAAGGTGTTATGATGATGCCCGAAACCGTCTTTAATGTACTGTACTGTACTACGTAGTTACCGGTTTTATATTACGTAAATGGTGCAACTCCTTGCTAATCAAGCTGCCATAAACTTTTAATTTGTGCCCGACGTCAATCAAAAATAATGGTCTATTGTTAACCCCGTCCTCATAAGCACTCGCGTAACCAATTTGACGATGAACATCACAGTTTGACGACAGGAAAGTTACCTGATACATCGTTGTCAGCATTTAAATAACTGTTTAGTCATGGTAATGTGGCTAGAATAATCGATACGCGCGCCATGCTATTCTCTTATCAGTGGATTATCCATTACCCCATGTGGTGTTTATGGCGATTAATTGTGAAAGTAGGTACCCAGTGCTCTTTTAAAACTGGGAATATTGATACACTGATAGAGAAACCTTGATTTTTTGACAAACTCCACTTTCTTTCACTGAAAAATACACTGATCAGAAAATTTCAAGCGCCCCGGGGACTCTGATTTCGAAATTCAAGCGCCCCGGCGAGGGATCGTTAAATGGCCTGTGGAAAGCCCTGTTGTAGGTGTGGCTGGCCTGACGGACGCCATGAATCTCCGCGTACTGTAAGACCTCTTGTTTTCCACAGAGTAGGCCTTGTAATGGCCACGAACTGCTGGAGAGCTAGTGGTCACTTTGCCTTTGTGGTTCTGCACTGAGCACTCTTCTTCAACAAAATCCGTGTTGAAACTTCCCGTATCAGCACTTTCCGGTACTGTATGTACAATGGTACTGCTCATCCTGCTAAATCCAAGGTAGTGCACTGATCATTAGCACTTAATTCCAACAACAGAACAGGAGGCAATTCCAAGTCTTTTCTTCGGTAAACCAACGGGCCTCTTTGGTGTGGAACTAGGTAATGGAGATGTCTTCCAAGCTTGCAGCAGACTGCTTCATCAGTGGTTGAAAACCGCTTAACAAACTTATCAATACTTATAAATTGCAAGTGCTCCATACTTATGGATTGCAAGTGCATGTGAACGATGATATTGCTAAAAGTAACTTCTTAGTGTCAAAGTAATTTGATTGAATTTGTTGCACAGATAAAAGCCATTATACTGTTAATGCAGATCAAACGTTTGATTGGATCATAACAATTCACCAATCTGAAAAAATAGATCAGTAATTAAATGTTTTAAACCATAATGGACCAAAATATAAATTAGTGCCAATTATGATAATCTTAAACAACTTTCTTTAGAAAATGAGCATTGTGACAAAAACCCGATGTTACAAAATGCCAATTAACATTCCAATTATCTACTGTACTTTGCCCCTTTTCAGTAAGATAACTGTGACAAATACTAAACGCTTCAAAGCGTGATGCACCCTATTGAAAGTTTTACGAACAATGGAAGGTGCTTGACAATTACTAATGAACAAAGAATTCACAGTTTCCAAAATTGTATTTTATTGCATTAATGACAGGTTCATTCTAGAGAGTATGGGTACATAACATGCTCATCTTTGAACTTGTTGGTCAAAGTACAGCCTTAGAGTAGCTTTATGTAAAATAAATTAAGCATTTAAAATTAAAATTCAGTGCAAACATATATAAATGTAATTTATGCTATTATACAGCTTGGTATTTTACAAGCACATGCTATTAGTTGTTGATACAATGGGCACTATACACATAGCATACCCGTATCTGTATTCAATGCAATACTTGTACTTTAAGAGTGTTTCTACATTTTTGGACGGAATACGGACAAAACCCCTCCCGGATAAAAAACCTCCCGTCATTTTCATAGGGGGCGGACGAAAACCCTCCCATGAATAAACATGGGCGGACAAAAACCCTCCCATGAAAAAAACGGGGGAGGACAAAAACCCTCCCATGAAAAAACGGAACCGGACAAAAACCCTCCCGTAAAAGAAACACTTAGTGTTGCATTCATTTATCCGATAAAATTACCCATTGTGTGTATTGTGTTTTCAGGGGTATGAAATTGAAAGAAAATGTGTATCCATTAACTGTTAACATACCGCTTTCTAATGTGCATATATATCCGATAATCCAATATAAAAACAACATCAATTAAAACATAAATTGAGGCCATTTATAGACAAGTGAATTTAAATTGAGATTGAATGCAATACGATACAGTGCAACGATTAATCGCGTCATATGCTCATTCATGCAAAAACGTGCTTTCGGGGAAGTTTCTGAAAACTTTGCGAAAATGATAGTAAAATTCTGTTAACAACTAACAATTCGTAAGCATGTAACTAACTTGTCTTAATTACTTATTTAATTTAGCTTTGACTGTAACGTTTTCAATTGCATTTTTGCAGACAATATATAAAGCATACTGTATTGTCAAATATGTCAATGATTCAGTTATTTACGCCCACTAATCAGCTAGTCATAACAATTAACTAGTTAATGGCATACAATAAAATGTATCAAAATAGCAAACTGTGAATCTGCAACTGCGGACAAAAACCCTCCCGTGAAAGCAATTAAACACCGACAAATGTAATTGCTTCACACATTGTTGCATTCATTAATAAGCAAAATTTACTCAAAATAGCAAACTGTGAATCTGCAACTACTTTTAGTTTTTAAGTAGTTTAATTACAGAATCAATTAAAACCAATTAAACGCCGACAAAATTATTTGCTTCACACAATGTTGCATTCATTAATCGGAAAAAATCACTCAATGCTGACAACATTTGTTCACAATATCATACTGTGAATCTGCAAATATAAAAAGCAATTTGTTTGTGTAAAGGCACACAAGTGTCTACAATGTTGGTTTTTGTTTATCAATTTATTATGCTTATTTGTCAATGTATGTAACATTATACTGTCTAGACTTCACAATACTTGTTATAAAACGAAATAAAGAATGTCTTGGGAAGCCTGTGTCCGCCTCTGTTATTTTTGCGATGATGACTAAAAAAGAAACACAACTTTGATGTTCTTAATGCACTGGCCGGCGCACAATTTGATATTTTATATATTTTATATTAACACCCTACTTGTTATTCATACTAAGTAATCATGAATATCGTAGTTCTTATCATACTAAGTTATAATACAAATCTTAGTTCAAACATATATAATTGACGTCAAATGGGTGTAAAATAACAACATTTCAATTCGGAAATATTTTAATTAGTCAATATATAGTGTAATGTTACCTACTGAAGTGAAGTCACTATTACAAAAAATAAATATCTCGGATAACCGACAACAAAATACAAATGTCGGAAATGACATTCGGAAATGACCGATTTCGGATTAAAAATTCATAAATAATTGTTGATAGTTGAATTCGTGGCTCAGATTTCACGGGAGGGTTTTTGTCCGGTCCCGTTTTTTCATGGGAGGGTTTTTGAACTCCCCCGTTTTTTTCATGGGAGGGTTTTTGTCAGTCCTCGTTTATTCATGGGAGGGTTTTCGTCCGGCCCCTATAAAACTGACGGGAGGGTTTTTATCTGGGAGGGGTTTTGTCCGGCATTCTTTTTGAACACTTCAATTTTGTGACTCGTATCTAAGTTTTCGGACACAATTGTTTTTTTTATTTTTTTTTAAGTGCGAAAACTTTGAATAATTACCAGTTCTGTTGCCAATACTGATGTTCAAGTCATCAATTGAATTAATTTGGTTATATACAGTCTAACCTGTGTTAACCCTTCCCCACTCAGAAGCAAAGTGAAAATGGCTATGTGCAAACAGCATAAAACCTGAACCACCTGTGAGTAACTGTTCAGGTTTTATTCTGTTTGCTGCTCATCAGTATCTAAAGGTTGGAAATGAAGCCTTTAGAACTTGAATCTAAGAGATATCATTAATTAAATTTAACTTTCTAAGGGACCACACATGTGTCAAAATAGGTATCTAAGTGGTAAAGGGTTAAGCAGCCAGTCACAGGAAGTGGTTGAAGTGGCTGGATAAGTCAGGTGACCTGTTAACCAGTTAGCATATCATTGGGCAGCTGATAGTATTATCCTCATTTAAAGAAACAAATACCAAAAGCAACACCACTTATAATTTTTCAAAGCCTTAAGTTACATACTAGTACACGTAGCTAGGTTTGCATATTATACATGCATGTACATGTAGTTAAGGGTCTAAATGAAATATCATTCAAACAACCACACTTAGCAGTGCTGAACTCAAAACAATGACATGCATTTAATTTACATTAACCACATTATAACGCTTGAACTTTTTTTCCAAAGAATAGTAGTTACTTGGGCTCAACATTAACCTAAAAACCAACTTGCCCTGCCGTGCAAGTACTTAGAAAATCTACTTGCCCTGAACATAAAGCCACTTGCCCAAACATGAAATATCACATTAACTGTAAACCATTAACTGTAAACCTCATAATTATGTTTTAATAAAGATCAAAATGAATCACCACAAAACCTTTTTTTATTATAAGTAATTAAAGTCTAATGAAAGTCTAAATGTAGATTTGTGCCAATATTTGATTATTAAACATTGCTCCTAACGATTCATCATATCTCAACCATTCAAACTCACTTTTCCATTATGGTAAAAAGTTGCGTTTTCGTTTGAATTCGCACTTTTTGGCACTTTTGGCTGATTGTTTTGTGCATTGGATTTTGCAGACTTAAAGTAACTTGTAAAGCCGAAGCTAAATAAACTAGACATTTCTCGTCTGCTCACAGTACTGTAAACAACATTGAACATGTGAACTGTAACAAAAATGTCAATTGATGTAAAGTAAAAGATTGTTGAAAATGTATGTCGCAAAATATGAAATATGTATATAGCGAAGCTATTTGTTGTTGTTTTTATATTGTTATAATTTTAGTCGTTTTCTTTGTGACTGAAAAAAACAACGATATTATTTGTAACTGATAGTAATGAAGAAGATAAACACAATAGCATTTGAAAGCCGATGTTTGGAATCCCAAGCCATTTACAGTATTTCTAAAAATAATTTTGAAAATGCAAGCGCACCATGCTAAGTTAGTTCGGACTTCCGCAAACAACAATCGCCGAGGTAAATTTGTGCATTAGGCAAAACGTTTGTGATTATTTGTACTATTTATCCACAGAAACACACGTTTTTCTTTGTTCTTTTTTGCACTTGCCCGGGCAGACAACTAGATTATAAAATAACTTGCCCGGACCCAACTTTTACTTGCCAGGGGTAATCGGACAAACGTTAATGTTGAGCCCTGAGTTACAGATTGTGGCATGTATTGAAGATTGTCATTAAATGCTTTATATTGATAAATGTAATCATTGGATCTAAAAAGCTCTAATAAAAAATCAAGAATAAAATAAAAAATAATAATAAACAAGAGGACCTGAAAGGCCCAAAGTCGCTCACCTGAGATAACAAGATATTATTGGGACAAATCTTCTGACCAAGTTTCACGAGGATCGAAAAATAAATGTGGCCTCTAGAGTGTTTACAAGGTTTTACTATAGCCATATAAGGAAAAATGCCCCGCCCCCTGGCAGCCATGTTTTTCAACCAACCGGCATCATTTTTGAACTCATCCAAGATATTATTGAGATGAATCTTCTGACCAAGTTTCATGAAGATCGGACAGTAAATGCAGCCTCTAGAGTGTTAACAAAAAATATATTTTACTATAGCCATATAAGGAAAAATGCCCCGCCCCTTGGAAGCCATTTTTTCAAGCAAACATAATTATTTTCAAACTCATCCAAGATATCATTGAGACCAATCTTCTGACCAAATTTCATGAAGATTGGACAATAAATGTGGCCTCTAGAGTGTTAACAAGGTTTTACTATAGACATATATAGCCATATAAGGAAAAATGCCCCGCCCCTGGTAGCCATATTTTTAAAGCAACAAAAACCATTTTCGAACTCATACGAGATATTATTGGGACAAATCTTCTGACCAAGTTTCATGATGATCGAAAAATAAATGGGACCTCTAGAGTGTTAACAAGGTGTTACTATAGCCATATAAGAAAAATAGCCCCGCCCCTGTGGTGGCCATGTTTTTCAACCAACCGGCATCATTTTTGAACTATAATATTTTTTGGATGAATCTTCTGACCGAGTTTCATGAAGATTGGACTATAAATGTGGCCTCTAGAGTGTTAACAAGATTTTACTATAGCCTTATAAAGCCATTTAAGGAAAAATGCCCTGCCCCTTGGCGGCCATGTTATTCAAGCAAACGTAACCATTTGCAATCTCATCCAAGATATCATTAAGACAAATCTTCTGACCAAATTTCATCAAGATTGGACAATAAATGTGGCCTCTAGAGTGTTAACAAGGTTTTTATATAGCCTGGCGGCCATGTTTTTCAACTACCGGCATCATTTTCAAACTCGTCCATGATATTATTGGTATGAATCTTCTGACTAAGTTCCATTAAGATTGGACAATAAATGTGGCCTCTAGAGTGTTAACACGATTTTTGCTATAGCCACATGTAGCCATATAAGGAAAAATGCCCCGCCCTTTGGCAGCCATGTTTTTCAAGCAAAGGTTACCATTTTTGAACTCATCAAAGATATCAGTGGGATAAATCTTCTTAGCAAGTTTAATGACGATCGGAAAATAAATGTGGCCTCTAGAGTGTTAACAATGTTTTACTATAGCCATATAAGGAAAAATGCCCCGCCCCCTGGCGGCCATGTTTTTCAACCAACTAGCATTATTTTCGAACTCGTCCAAGATATTATTGGGATGAATCTTCTTTCCAAGTTTCATGAAGATCAGAAAATAAATGTGGCCTCTAGAGTGTTTACAAGATTTTACTATAGCCATATATAGCCATATAAGGAAAAATGCCCCGCCCCTTGGCAGCAATGTTTTTCAAGCAAACGTTACCATTTTCGAACTCATCCAAGATATCAATGAAACCAATCTTCTGACCAAATTTCATGAAGATTGGACAATAAATGTGGTCTCTAGAGAGTTAACATGGCAAATGTTGAAGTCGCACAACAGACAACGCACGACGGACGATGGACGACGGACAAAAGGCGATCACAAAAGCTCACCATGAGCACGTTGTGCTCAGGTGAGATAAAAAAGTAACCCTCAACAGGGCTCGAACCACTGAGTCCTGGAGTAAAAGTTTACCACTAATAGACAAATTGGCCATCCGTGCGCATACAATGAAAGGTGTATTTTATACTTTATATAAGCAATCCTCGTAGTTTCACAAAATATAACGACCACAACAGAACTCACCAAATTATTCAAGCGTTTCGAATTGCAACGCTTTATAATTTTCAGGTTTTTAAATCGTCAAATGATGCATATAATGGGTATTTAAGCATGGTAAATGTTCAGTATTATTGTTTCTTTACAAATATCATTTCACAATTGAAAATTTGCGAATCTGAAACAACTTTTTTTAATTTTGCCAATTTACCAAAACATAAAAAGGTCCCTTTAACATTGAAATGAAAGGCTATATCAGTGCTTTCCATTTCAAACACTGGGGGACAACACTATGGTTTTAAACAATGATGCTGCAGAGCCATTGATTTCCCAACAGTTCTCAGTTAATGTGTCCAAGTAATTATTACAGTTGCTTATTGATTGTACAACGTAAGTGAGATTTTGCTATGTCACAGTATTGATGTACAAAATATATTTTAACATGGGCATTATAAAAAAAATGAAGATTGGACTATAAATGTGGCCTCTAGAGTGTTAACAAGATTTTACTATAGCCTTATAAAGCCATTTAAGGAAAAATGCCCTGCCCCTTGGCGGCCATGTTATTCAAGCAAACGTAACCATTTGCAATCTCATCCAAGATATCATTAAGACAAATCTTCTGACCAAATTTCATCAAGATTGGACAATAAATGTGGCCTCTAGAGTGTTAACAAGGTTTTTATATAGCCTGGCGGCCATGTTTTTCAACTACCGGCATCATTTTCAAACTCGTCCATGATATTATTGGTATGAATCTTCTGACTAAGTTCCATTAAGATTGGACAATAAATGTGGCCTCTAGAGTGTTAACACGATTTTTGCTATAGCCACATGTAGCCATATAAGGAAAAATGCCCCGCCCTTTGGCAGCCATGTTTTTCAAGCAAAGGTTACCATTTTTGAACTCATCAAAGATATCAGTGGGATAAATCTTCTTAGCAAGTTTAATGACGATCGGAAAATAAATGTGGCCTCTAGAGTGTTAACAATGTTTTACTATAGCCATATAAAGAAAAATGCCCCGCCCCCTGGCGGCCATGTTTTTCAACCAACTAGCATTATTTTCGAACTCGTCCAAGATATTATTGGGATGAATCTTCTTTCCAAGTTTCATGAAGATCAGAAAATAAATGTGGCCTCTAGAGTGTTTACAAGATTTTACTATAGCCATATATAGCCATATAAGGAAAAATGCCCCGCCCCTTGGCAGCAATGTTTTTCAAGCAAACGTTACCATTTTCGAACTCATCCAAGATATCAATGAAACCAATCTTCTGACCAAATTTCATGAAGATTGGACAATAAATGTGGTCTCTAGAGAGTTAACATGGCAAATGTTGAAGTCGCACAACAGACAACGCACGACGGACGATGGACGACGGACAAAAGGCGATCACAAAAGCTCACCATGAGCACGTTGTGCTCAGGTGAGATAAAAAAGTAACCCTCAACAGGGCTCGAACCACTGAGTCCTGGAGTAAAAGTTTACCACTAATAGACAAATTGGCCATCCGTGCGCATACAATGAAAGGTGTATTTTATACTTTATATAAGCAATCCTCGTAGTTTCACAAAATATAACGACCACAACAGAACTCACCAAATTATTCAAGCGTTTCGAATTGCAACGCTTTATAATTTTCAGGTTTTTAAATCGTCAAATGATGCATATAATGGGTATTTAAGCATGGTAAATGTTCAGTATTATTGTTTCTTTACAAATATCATTTCACAATTGAAAATTTGCGAATCTGAAACAACTTTTTTTAATTTTGCCAATTTACCAAAACATAAAAAGGTCCCTTTAACATTGAAATGAAAGGCTATATCAGTGCTTTCCATTTCAAACACTGGGGGACAACACTATGGTTTTAAACAATGATGCTGCAGAGCCATTGATTTCCCAACAGTTCTCAGTTAATGTGTCCAAGTAATTATTACAGTTGCTTATTGATTGTACAACGTAAGTGAGATTTTGCTATGTCACAGTATTGATGTACAAAATATATTTTAACATGGGCATTATAAAAAAAATGAAGATTGGACTATAAATGTGGCCTCTAGAGTGTTAACAAGATTTTACTATAGCCTTATAAAGCCATTTAAGGAAAAATGCCCTGCCCCTTGGCGGCCATGTTATTCAAGCAAACGTAACCATTTGCAATCTCATCCAAGATATCATTAAGACAAATCTTCTGACCAAATTTCATCAAGATTGGACAATAAATGTGGCCTCTAGAGTGTTAACAAGGTTTTTATATAGCCTGGCGGCCATGTTTTTCAACTACCGGCATCATTTTCAAACTCGTCCATGATATTATTGGTATGAATCTTCTGACTAAGTTCCATTAAGATTGGACAATAAATGTGGCCTCTAGAGTGTTAACACGATTTTTGCTATAGCCACATGTAGCCATATAAGGAAAAATGCCCCGCCCTTTGGCAGCCATGTTTTTCAAGCAAAGGTTACCATTTTTGAACTCATCAAAGATATCAGTGGGATAAATCTTCTTAGCAAGTTTAATGACGATCGGAAAATAAATGTGGCCTCTAGAGTGTTAACAATGTTTTACTATAGCCATATAAAGAAAAATGCCCCGCCCCCTGGCGGCCATGTTTTTCAACCAACTAGCATTATTTTCGAACTCGTCCAAGATATTATTGGGATGAATCTTCTTTCCAAGTTTCATGAAGATCAGAAAATAAATGTGGCCTCTAGAGTGTTTACAAGATTTTACTATAGCCATATATAGCCATATAAGGAAAAATGCCCCGCCCCTTGGCAGCAATGTTTTTCAAGCAAACGTTACCATTTTCGAACTCATCCAAGATATCAATGAAACCAATCTTCTGACCAAATTTCATGAAGATTGGACAATAAATGTGGTCTCTAGAGAGTTAACATGGCAAATGTTGAAGTCGCACAACAGACAACGCACGACGGACGATGGACGACGGACAAAAGGCGATCACAAAAGCTCACCATGAGCACGTTGTGCTCAGGTGAGATAAAAAAGTAACCCTCAACAGGGCTCGAACCACTGAGTCCTGGAGTAAAAGTTTACCACTAATAGACAAATTGGCCATCCGTGCGCATACAATGAAAGGTGTATTTTATACTTTATATAAGCAATCCTCGTAGTTTCACAAAATATAACGACCACAACAGAACTCACCAAATTATTCAAGCGTTTCGAATTGCAACGCTTTATAATTTTCAGGTTTTTAAATCGTCAAATGATGCATATAATGGGTATTTAAGCATGGTAAATGTTCAGTATTATTGTTTCTTTACAAATATCATTTCACAATTGAAAATTTGCGAATCTGAAACAACTTTTTTTAATTTTGCCAATTTACCAAAACATAAAAAGGTCCCTTTAACATTGAAATGAAAGGCTATATCAGTGCTTTCCATTTCAAACACTGGGGGACAACACTATGGTTTTAAACAATGATGCTGCAGAGCCATTGATTTCCCAACAGTTCTCAGTTAATGTGTCCAAGTAATTATTACAGTTGCTTATTGATTGTACAACGTAAGTGAGATTTTGCTATGTCACAGTATTGATGTACAAAATATATTTTAACATGGGCATTATAACGTTAACGCACAAACTAATGCTGCAACTTCTAATTTTGAGCTATTTTTGTTCTTATCTATACCTTCAAAGAGATTTGTTTGAAGAACGACTAAAAGTGTTATTGAAGATAGGTTTTATGATTGATTTAAGATCTTTTACCACTTAACAGGCGCATTAGGAGCTGTTTTTAAAATTCAACCTGTACTTGTGACCTTGACCTTTGGGCTACCATTACAGGTTTGCCTGAAGTTACATTCCTATTATATGTGCCCTTGACATTTGAGCTTTGAAATATTCACATGGTGATGGCAATGACAGGCGATATTTTTTCATTCTCTTTTTTTTGACAAATTTTGGTGAGAAAAATGTTGACAGGAGGGCAAAAGAGAAAACAAGAAACCGTTGGAAAAGGCATATTATGTTCCCCAAAGTTTGTTTTTGTCACAATATTGCATTATATATTCAGATAAAAGGAAACGTCTAGTAGTTCGGGGGAC
This sequence comes from Dreissena polymorpha, assembly GCF_020536995.1. NCBI lineage: Eukaryota > Metazoa > Mollusca > Bivalvia > Myida > Dreissenidae > Dreissena > Dreissena polymorpha. The sequence continues at coordinate 48,570,942 of NC_068361.1, read as the reverse complement.
AAGAATTGCACTATATGCACAGTTAATGGAAAATTTCAAAGGGCCATAACTCTGTGAAAAATCATCCGACCAGAACCGGCTGATAATATGCACATCTCCTTTTGGTAGTGAAGCTTTCCATAAAGTTTAATTCAATTCCGGTCATTAAATGCTGAGAAATAGCCCGGACAAAAATTGTGCACGGACGGACGGACACACGCACGGACAGATGAAGCGGCGACTATATGCTCCCCCCAAACACATTTAGGGGGAGCATAAAAAAGTCGCAAAAAAGTTCAATGTTCGATTCCTAAATTATATACAGAATCGTCAATAGCATCAATCATGGTTGTAAGCTATTGTTTAAAAATGGGTAATACAATAAAATTATATAAATAAGTAGAATAAGGGTCTAGAGCTTTGCAGATTTTTTTTAAGTTTTAGCTAAATGCAATTAGAAATACATAATTGGTCCATAAATGCCTTGACGTCCATAGTGCCGACAGGAAAATTGACAATGTTTCAACAATATGTTCCATCATATTGGCTGCAAAAACGCAGGATTAAATTTGCTATCATGTTCAATGGTTAAGATGAATAAGGATATCTTAAATATTTTGACAACACGAGGTGCTTAACCTACCATTTAAAGCTATTTTGAAAGGTGAATCTAATGTTAATCCTATAATTATCAAAATTTCAACTCCAAACAATAGCTCTTTAAGTCGTTAAAGGCTTATTAGCAAGCTGGTCAAAGGAACTGTATAATAATCCACTTATGAAGGTGTTACGACTATCAGAATAAGTGACGAGGTCACAAAACCATGCAAACAACTCCATTTGTAAATTTGGTATCTTACCTCATCATATAGGTAATTTTATTGCTCATAACAAAAGCAACAAAACAAGAATAATACTGTTAAATCATTAGTATTTGTTTGTTATCAATTGTTGATTTTATGGAATGACAGATCCACAACTTAAACACAAATACATAAAAAAATTACCATACCAATTCTTAAAATTCCAAAATTAAAAATCCAAGAATGTACTTGCCCACGAAAGTCTCTTTTTTTAGACGAAATTTTATGCAGACGACCATAAATGATTTTACAGTGTATTCCAAGCATAAAAATAATGAAGAATATAGTTGTGAGATATTACAACTAAAGACTTCTGAATGGGAAAAAAATGAAAATGCTTGTTGGTTGGTTAGCTGGATATTTGGCATTTTTCAACAGTGCTGAAAGACATATCACGGCAGTCAATTTACCAACTCACGCTTTCCTGGGTCAGCTTCTTTACCAGTACTTAGTGCATGTATCTAAGCCTGTGACTCATAACTGCTTTAATAAGATCAGTTGTAGGGGGAGATTCAAACATTTCACAATGAGCAAGGATCTGAAGACCAAACTCCACTCTACTTTTTTCGTCGATTATGATTTATTTTCGAAGATCATAATAGCAAAAGTAGAATGACGAATACACATGCGGTGATACGGAAGGGGTGGTTTATAATATTTCGAATTGTGTTCACCAGAAATTGCAATTGGAAAAACTATATAAAAATAAGTATAATAAGTAAGGGCTCTGGGTGGGTTGGGGCCTCTGCCCTTTATTCTTATGTGTATGTAACTGTAGCTGATATCTGGTTTGTTAAGTCACACCCACAACATTGATTGTATTCTTTATTGTAAAGCCATGATAATATTTTATAAGAAAATGACACACTGATATTATGCTTGTTTTTAAGTATATATATATATATTTATGATACATTAAATCCAATAAATATACATTTAATAAAACATAGATAAAATGAGATTCATTGTTTTTTCTTTCTTTTTGCCTTCAGTACCGTTTTGCGGAAAAGTCCGCGTCTGTTTTGGCTATTATTTTTTTCAGGAAAAAAATTATGGCTATTATTTTCTGAAGGCCAGTGTGAGCACTGACTCTAGCTATGTTTCCCGGCCGGAGATCGCACTCACAATCCTCTGATTTGTAATCCTGCACTAAAACAACTGAACTAATTTGGTATAACACAAAGTTGTTTTCTAAGCTCCTTATAAGCAGCTTATTGGTTGTTGTTTTTGTATTTAAACTAAATAAGAATATGGATTTTAACCCGATTATGTATTTGAAAAGGGCAGATAACTCTGTCAAAATATAACACAGACTGGTTTTGGCACTTCGGTATAAGAAAAAGTATTTGAGTGACATGACAGGTGAACAAAAATTTGACCTGTAAACTTTTTCCTGATTGCAGTGGGGCAGTCTTGCGTAAGGAATGGTTGCCCAGCTGTCACAACAGAAGACATGTTGTCCCAACATTTGTTGAATTTGATGCTTGTGTACTATCAAAATTGCAATTCGAGCTCTGTCTGGCCCAAACTAACAACACTAATCCCCTTGTCATCTGCTAATAACAACACTCAGTCAAGTGCTGTTGTTGACATCTTAGAAGCAAAATGAATTAAGATCAATTGATTTTGTCAAGCTCTCATGTCACAGTGTATGACCCCAGTAGCTAATTGCTACCGATCCACATACATGTATTACTGTTACATGTCTTCTAAAAAAAAGCTGACTGTTTTAGTGTTTTACAGCCCAACATACTAATATCCCTGGTATTATATCGATCTAGGATTTAATAATCTCATCAAGGTAGAAAAATAATTAAACAAAGACAAATGCGTTTGCATCATTAAAAGGAATTCATTTGCACTTTCGCCCCATTTCAAGAAAACATTTTGTACATATTGCATGTAATTTAAATGAATCCGATTATTGAAACATATTTCCCCATGAGATATTCTCGGGATATTCTAGAAATAGGCAGACTGAACATAAGAGTAATGGTTTTTCTTAAGTACTGGTATTAGATAACTTTAAGATATAGAGGAAAATATTCCCTTACCTTCTAGTTTTATATAGCTAGTTACAATACTGAAGCCTTGTTCAGAGAAAAGTGGGTACTATGCGCAGGCTAAGTGGGTACTATGAGCAGGCTAAGTGGGTACTATGCGCAGGCTAATCAGGGGCAATACTTTCAGCCTGCGCTGGATTTTGGGGCAAACAAAGTGACTTTCTTTAATGAAAAATACCATTACAACCAAAACTGTCGTCCCTGTTTAGCCTGTGCAGACTGCACAGCCTGATCTGGGATGACACTTTATGCGCATGCATTAAGCCCCATTTTCCTGGAGTAAGGCTCATGTGTAAGTGTTCCTACCTCCTGTTTCAGTTCGCCAGTGGGGCATTCTTTCAGGAAATCTTTGTACCTAAAACAAACAAAAGCAACTTTTATTCACTTTTATGAAAACACTTGAGTGATAAAATGTATGAATTGAAGCAATTTTTTTCATTTCATAATTTTTCATTGCCAAAGCAGAGTGAGAATATTAAAAGAATTAAAATAAAACAAGCATCCACATGTTATATTTCTGAACTAGCTGTACCATAACAATTACTATACTTGGTGTACGGCAGTTTAAGCAAATTCAATCTGTTGTTGACAGCAAAAGAATAATCTCAAATACTTTCCATCTATATATCTATTTGGAACTCTCTTCAAGGCTTACTTTATCTTTTATTTTAGTCCACATTAGAGGCGTATTAATGTGTATCAGTTTTCCACCTAATTTTACAGCGGGACCCATAACAACTGTAGCAGATAATAAACAAGCTACTGCCTTTCTTCATACTAAAATCAATGTGCTCATTTCATGCATGCTGCATTAATGTTCTCTACCACATAAACTGTCTGGGGCCTTTTACATTTTATAGTGATAATGGAAATCCAAGCTATGGGACACGTTATAAATTGAGTCTGGGAAAAATGGATCTCATGCATGACAACACTTTCTGCTTTTATGGAATTTTTGTGTGAAAAGGAAGTCTCCCCTGCGAAATGTTGTTCTGCAGTTCATGAATAATTCGTGAACAGTTCATGAACTGTTCGTGAACTGAGTTCATGAATTGTTCACGAATAGTTCGTGAACAGAAAATGAGCCATGTCTGTGAAAAGTTCTTGAAATTTTAGTTCATGAACTGTTCATGAACACTAATGGCATGAAGTGTTCATGAAATATTATTGAAACCTAATGGCATGAAGTGTTCATGAACTATTCTTGAACCCGTGTGGCATGAAGTGCTCATGAACTATTCTTGAACCATTATGGCATGAAATGTTCATGAACTATTCATGAACATCAATGGCATGAAATGTTATTGAACAGTTCATGAACAACACAATTCTTGAAAAATTCTTCAGGTTTTTGCTGTTCACGAACAGTTCATGAACATTTTCCTTCTATTTTTCAATGGCTCATTTTCTGTTCACGAACTGTAAGTGAATAGTTCATGAACCATAGTTCTTCAAGAGTTCATGAACTGAGGTGGCATGAAGTGTTCATGAACTATTCATGAACAAGAATTTGTCAATTTATGCAAAGGTTATCATAAGTGTTACTAAAGCTCAACAAACAGGTCAGGGTAAGAAGAAACAAGTCTTGTATTAGCACTTAACATATTGATAGCAACATATAACAAAAGTTTAAATATAACACTAATAACTGAGATACAAGTGGTTTGATAATACTCTTTAAATTTCATAATACAACTTTGCACTATATGTTCATGAATAATTCATGTATTGAAAAGATTATGAATAGTCTCATTTTCAGTTCAAGAATCATTTACTAATCAATGGTTTCCCTGAAATGGTTACACTTACAGTGCCAAAGAACTTGAAATGGAACCAATGGCTGATCAGTTCAGTCGGTAATTTATTAAAGACTTACATTTTCAAATATAACATAAACCATGTGCCTTCCGTTTCAACTTCCTGTGCACACAATATTCTTTCTTTGTAAAAACAGCAATGCAATGTACATTGAGTTCTTGATATCATCTTAAACTGTTCTTGAAATAAGATGTCCTTAAAAGGTTCTTAAACTTGTCTTTTAAGTCTTCCAAGAACAATGACAGATCCTTTTAAGAACATATTGGATTTTTAAAAAGTCCATCATACGTTCAAAAACATTGTGTAGACCTGTTTAAGAACATCAGAAGGAAACATTTTGTTCAAAAAAGTTCTTAAAGTGTTCAAGAATAGTTTAAGAATAATTCAAGAACAGGAAAGGTCCTTAAAAAGTTATTGAAGTGTTCCTGAAGGCAGTTCTTGAACAGTTCTTTTACAAATGTTCTTAAAATTCTCTAGAACAGGTCAAGAACACTAACTTACAGTGGTGAAAGTACTATGCATATTCATACTAACTTCACAGGTTTCACAAATCTACAAGATTTGTATGCTAGACATTTCAATATTACTTTCAAAAATATGTATGAAACATCTAGCACAAAGGATTTCATGAATTATTCATGATGGATCCTTAAAGTCTGTCTCAGAAAAGTCATTAGAAATACTTGTGCATGAAATGTTCATCACTAAGTATTTATGGTTAGATGAAGAACTGTTCATGAACTTTGAAATGTTCAACAATAATTCATAAACAGTTCATGAACATGTCTTAAGAACAGTTCATGTCCAAAAGTTCATGAACCAGGCTAAGGAACTTTTTCAGAACCGTTCATAAACAGTTCTTGATTGGCTTGAAGTGTTCATGAAATCATGAACAACATTTCGCCGGGGCCGGGCTCTTCTAAAGGAAAATCCTGTCTTGGTGGAATGCACAGGCTAATCAAGCACTTTACACACATACATTGTGGACTGCACAGGCTAATCTAGTACTTTACACACATACATTGTGGACTGCACAGGCTAATCTAGTACTTTACACACATACATTGTGGACTGCACAGGCTAATCTAGTACTTTACACACATACATTGTGGACTGCACAGGCTAATCTAGTACTTTACACACATACATTGTGGACTGCACAGGCTAATCTAGTACTTTACACACATACATTGTGGACTGCACAGGCTAATCTAGTACTTTACACACATACATTGTGGACTGCACAGGCTAATCTAGTACTTTACACACATACATCGTGGACTGCACAGGCTAATCTAGTACTTTACACACATACATCGTGGACTGCACAGGCTAATCTAGTACTTTACACACATGCATTGTGGACTGCACAGGCTAATCTAGTACTTTACACTCATACATTGTGGACTGCACAGGCTAATCTAGCACTTTACACACATGCATTGTGGACTGCACAGGCTAATCTAGTACTTTACACACATACATCGTGGACTGCACAGGCTAATCTAGTACTTTACACACATGCATTGTGGACTGCACAGGCTAATCTAGTACTTTACACACATGCATTGTGGACTGCACAGGCTAATCTAGTACTTTACACACATACATTGTGGACTGCACAGGCTAATCTAGTACTTTACACACATGCATTGTGGACTGCACAGGCTAATCTAGTACTTTACACACATACATTGTGGACTGCACAGGCTAATCTAGTAATTTACACACATACATTGTGGACTGCACAGGCTAATCTAGTACTTTACACACATACATTGTGGACTGCACAGGCTAAACTAGCACTTTACACACATACATCGTGGACTGCACAGGCTAATCTAGTACTTTACACACATGCATTGTGGACTGCACAGGCTAATCTAGTACTTTACACACATACATTGTGGACTGCACAGGCTAATCTAGCACTTTACACACATACATCGTGGACTGCACAGGCTAATCTAGTACTTTACACACATGCATTGTGGACTGCACAGGCTAATCTAGTACTTTACACACATACATTGTGGACTGCACAGGCTAATCTAGTACTTTACACACATGCATTGTGGACTGCACAGGCTAATCTAGTACTTTACACACATACATCGTGGACTGCACAGGCTAATCTAGTACTTTACACACATGCATTGTGGACTGCACAGGCTAATCTAGTACTTTACACTCATACATTGTGGACTGCACAGGCTAATCTAGTACTTTACACACATACATTGTGGACTGCACAGGCTAATCTAGTACTTTACACACATACATTGTGGACTGCACAGGCTAATCTAGCACTTTACACACATACATTGTGGACTGCACAGGCCAATCTAGTACTTTACACACATACATTGTGGACTGCACAGGCTAATCTAGCACTTTACACACATGCATTGTGGACTGCACAGGCTAATCTAGTACTTTACACACATACATTGTGGACTGCACAGGCTAATCTAGTAATTTACACACATACATTGTGGATTGCACAGGCTAATCTAGTACTTTACACACATACATTGTGGACTGCACAGGCTAATCTAGCACTTTACACACATACATCATGGACTGCACAGGCTAATCTAGTACTTTACACACATGCATTGTGGACTGCACAGGCTAATCTAGTACTTTACACACATACATTGTGGACTGCACAGGCTAATCTAGCACTTTACACACATACATTGTGGACTGCACAGGCTAATCTAGCACTTTACACACATACATCGTGGACTGCACAGGCTAATCTAGTACTTTACACACATGCATTGTGGACTGCACAGGCTAATCTAGCACTTTACACACATGCATTGTGGACTGCACAGGCTAATCTAGTACTTTACACACATGCATTGTGGACTGCACAGGCTAATCTAGCACTTTACACACATACATTGTGGACTGCACAGGCTAATCTAGTACTTTACACACATGCATTGTGGACTGCACAGGCTAATCAAGCACTTTACACACATGAATTGTGGACTGCACAGGCTAATCTAGCACTGTACACACATGCATTAAGCCCCATATTCCCAAAGCAAGACTCCATTACAAATGTCTATCTCAGGTTCCAATGTAAAGGCTTTTATGCAAAGATCTTCCAAACAGTCTGTGTGGCACATAATACAGTGACATCTTTATATTTGTAAGTCAACAGAGCTCTCGTTGATGCCGAGAGCATGTGACAATCCTACAGATGTTTGTGACACTGTCTGACATGCACAGCGCTAGAGCAAGTGTCTGCACATTAAAATACGCAAAAGCTAGCATAACATATAAACACATGCAAATATTGACAAATGCATATTAAAGTTACATTACACACATCAAAACATAAATTGATAGAAGTAAAAAGTATCAGAATGTTAAAATAAACACTCATCTCCATGTCATTCACACACATAACTTTTTATATAAGAAACATGCTTTTTATTGAACTAATTTGCAGCACTTTACCCTTCATCAGACTTGTAAAAAGACACAGACTTTTATTCAACAAAATTAAGATAACTTGGAATCAACATACTTAATGTAAAGAGTATAGTTCCTGTTCAGCCATGAAAAACACACCAATTTCATTTCTCATCTTTGCATACTGGGTCGAGTTAGATCAAGCCTAGTTGGACCAGAACACATAAGTATTCAGACCATACATAGAATGTATGTTTTCCTTGTTGCTTTGTTGTAACAAGTTAAAATACACACACACAAATAATGAAAAGACCAAAATGGTGGTCAACTGAATTGTTGTTTGGTCCAGTTGCTTTAACTAGAATTATGAACAATTCTTCAAAATGTTATTCGTGAAAACTTCATATGACCAAGGTTTCATGAGTATCCTACAAAGAACATGATTCGGCGTCTCATCAGGGTCTGCGCTGTTTGCTTAAAGGAATTTCTGTAAGAAATATTCTTAACATAGAAATAAATATACTAGACACCCCTAATTTTGGTAATAAATTGATCCAATTTAGAAGAATAGGAGAGTCCACTAGGCATAAATGGGTTATGACATACGCAGCAAGCATAGCTCATGGGCTACGCTTTCCTTTCCTCTATAAAAAGCATGCCAGGTTTCCTGGTATCTTCAGAGTGTCATTCTGAAATGCATATCCAGACCAGAATGCGCAAATGTGCAGGCTAGGCTGGAGCTACGCTGGCAAAATATTGCATAAGACCCATTTTCGCATGATGATTTAAAAATCTCTTGTAAATGGAACATCAAGCCATGATACTTGCGGATTAAAAGTAACACTGTGTTATTTATCGCAAACTGGCAAATGTTGGCAGCCTATTATGGTTTGCAGGAAAGTTGTTAAGACAGATTTACTGCATACCCGGTACATCACACATGTGTGGCTACTAGATATATAAATTAAATGATTTCCCTTCTATCACGGACACTATACTATTTTGTTGGTTTTGTCTCACAGCACAAGACAAATGGCATTTACCAATAGGTTTTCATTCATTTCTTCCCTTAAAATTAGTGATATTTGATATCTTGAAAGCAATACTGTGTTTTCAAAATGAGAAGTTTATCAATAGTTAATTCCAACTTCCCATGACTATTAACTGACCCAACACTGGCCCTGAAAGTCTTGGGAAATCGGGGATGGAATTTACCGGTATTGCGTAATTGTTACTAGGCAAAAATGTGTATATATGTTTTGTATGAATATGCAGAAAATAGTCCACCTTTCCGTACACTGAGCAGTGTTACATCCTATACTACAGAGTCGTGGTGATGTTGCTAATGTTCCGGGGGATTGTGTTTAAATCAGCCAATGAAATTAATGGAGTGTATTCATTTTGGTCTGCTTGCGTTATGTAAATGTCATCAAAAGTGAAAAACAGCTACGCCGAAAAAAACAATAGCAGGAAGTCTGTAACAAAAACTCTCAAATAAAGTCCTTGAATTTGTCATTAAATAAGCAAATTTATTCTACTCAAATAACAAAGTCTCAGTTTTACAAGGATCTGTCTAGGAACCATCTTCTCAAGGGATATAAATGCAGCAACTTTCACATTATTTATTTACTTGGTTTACAATAGTAACTAGAGCCATGGTCTGACATGTTTATTGATGGCAAGTAATCATCCACTTGATTATTATTCCGGACTTTTCCTGGCGTATCTATGGGTCTCCTACACGGACACATTCCCAAAGCAAAAAGGAAAAAAAAAATTATACGGAAAAAATATCTCTTTTTTTTTTTTAAAGAAAACAAGAGCTGTGTTTTTGACACACAATGCCCTCTACTGAACAGCAGAAATATCCCAGAATTCAGGGCGAGTCCAGGGTAAACAAATGTCTGTGATTTTGTCAAAATTGGTAACACGAAACAAAATTAAATAATGATCCATAATTCTAAAATCAGGTCAATATGGAAAGTGTTAAGCAAAAAGTCTGTTAAATTGTTATTTTAGTGTAAATTCCAAGGCTCTTCACTTTGTCAAACATCAATGAGGCTCTTCACTTTGTCAAACATCAATGAGGCTCTTCACTTTGTCAAACATCAATGAGGCTCCTCACTTTGTCAAACATCAATGGACCAGAACAATTAAGTCAGCCTTGATCTGAAAGTCATGCAGGCAGACTGCATACACCAACAAATTAGGCAAATGTGTGAAATCGTTTCAGAAAAATTTCCAGAAAAGCGTTGTTTTAAAGAAAATTGTCCGAGGCCCAAAACTTTGGCAAAAACCAATGGATTAGAAAGAAACTCAAACTTGATCTGTAAACCGTGTAGGTAGACTCACACACTAAAATTAATGTCAATATATGGAAGGAAAAAACTCTGGAAATGGAATTCCGGACGGACATACGGACGGAAATGAAAAAATCCCAAAGCCGATAATGCATTTTTCCCAAAATGGCTAGGAAAAAGCATGCAAAACATGGTTGTTGGCAGTAAGATATTCATACCATAATTAGTCTATGGGCATTTTGATGATAAAATATTTCACACTATTACATTGATAATAGAAAAAACAAGAAAAAAAACACCTGTCTGATATGGTGAACACCAACCTACTGGAGTAGGTATTGAACCCAGGTCCCATAGTTAATAAGCTTGTGTAGCGACCACTGCGTTAACTGGACAGCTTATATTATTAAGATTTGAAGTTTAAAGTAAAAGAAAACATAATTACCAGTCAGCAACTATTCTTACCAAGTCTGAAGTTCCTTTTTGTTAACTGAAATATAAAAACAACACTATTTAGTTTAAAGTAATATAGGATATTACCAGTATTTTCAATAACAATTTGCAACAACATGTATAAATTAATAAAATTGGCATGGTTTTTTGTGTGTAAATAAGTTTCTAGTGTAGTTATGCTTGGTTTGCCAGAGCAATATTGGTAAAACTTTACAATGCATATGAATGTGGTGTTTATCAAACAAGGCAAACACACAAAATTTATGTACTCTGGGTTGCCAAGTATACATGTATAATGCAAAATATGCAAGCATGAACAAATACAAAGGGCCAAAACTCTGTAAGGTATTAGGTGCTGAGTATTTTTTGTGCATTGAAATTTACCTCAACAAAACCTATATATACTTTTAAGTTTCAAATAAATAGCTTTCAAAGTCTTTGAGTTATCTTCCACACAAAAAGTAAGCACGAAACTACCCTAAGGGCAATAACTATTTAAGTATAAAGTGCAGAGTAACATTTCTTGTGCGTATGACTTCTCCACATTAAAATCTAGATCTACTCATGAAGATTAAAGCTCATTGCTTTCATACTTTTAAAGCTATCTTCCCAATAAAAAAGTATGGAACTAAACAAAGGGCAATAACTCAAAGAGTATAAATTGCAGAGTAACATTTCTTGTGCACTCGACCTCTCCTTAGTAAGAGCGAGATCTACTTATCAAGTTTCTAATTTATAGCTTTCATTACTTTTGCAGACAAAAAATAAGTTAGGAACTAAACAAGGGGAAAGAACTTAAATAGTTGAAGGAAACAATTTTGTGTACTGAGCTCCACTCACTGATTGAAGTTTCAAAGAAATATCTTTAAAAATCGTAGAGTTATCGTTAAAAAATAAGCAAACAGAGACGCTGACACAGACACTAACCAAATAGACACCTAAGTGTCAACTAGTCGGGCAACACAAAAATCTAAAAAAACTTTGAATTAGCATAGTTAACAAAGATGTTCACTGGATGTTTTAAGTATTGATTAAATGTATGTACATTGTATGTTAATATACATCTAAACCATATCCCATACATGTAATAAATACTATATTAATAGAAGGTTAATAAACAAACACTGGTTGCTACTAGAGTAAATACTGAGTACATTAAATATAAGCCAATTACATACTACATACTTATAATAAATAATGCGTGTTTACTGCTTAATGTAAGCATATTGTAGCTGATTATATAAAATAGATTCTCCATCTACTCGATTAACAACCTGGCCTGTGGACTGGAAACTGCCTATTTAACCACAGTTTTACAGAGAACAGCTTGTACATAATCAGACGTTTCCTGGTTTGAAGCACGAGTCGTGTTCTGCGAAAACTGGGCATAATGCATGTGCGTAAAGTGTCATCCCAGATTAGCCTGTGCAGTCCAAACAGGCTAATCAGGGACGACACTTTACACTTTTATGACATTTTTCGTTTAATTGAAGTCTCTTCTTAGCAAAAATCCAACTTGGGCGGAAAGTGTCGTCCCTGATTAGCATGTGCAGACTGCACAGGCTAATCTGGAACGACACTTTATGCACATGAATATGCCCAGTTTTCTCTTAACACGACTCACATAATCTTCCTTGCCCTGGTCTGAAGCAATCATAAGCATGTTCTTTTTGAAACAGCAGTATATTCATTATTATTCTATTATTGTCTTACTTTAATATCCAACAGCAGCAAATTTAGTATTCCAGGATTTATTGATAATCAAAATTTGCAATATTTCTGGTTCAATGTTACATAAAACCCTAGAACCGATTTTCGTATTGATTATTAAGCCGACTTGTTAATTGATAAAAAGTGTGTATAGTTGTTATTCATTTGCTGAAAAACTTCATTTTTTGCTGCAATATGCTTCATTAGTAAAATGTTCAACTTGGTGGATTGAAGAAATCTATCTTTTTTCGGCGTATCTGTATTAAGCCAGCTTTTCACCTTACCTGACCTTTGTAAGTGTCCAATAAACTTCAAAAAAAAAATGCCCGCAGCTAGGTACGAATGAATACACTTCATTTATTCCATTGGCTGATTTGAGTATACCACCAGAACATTGGAAACATATCCGCGTCGTTGTAACACTGTTTTACTGCATGAAACAATTTTATCTTTAATGAAAAGGCTTAAAGGGGCCTTTTCACAGATTTTGGCATTTTTTTAACTTATTCATTAAATGCTTTATATTGATAAATGTAAACATTGGATCGTAAAAGCTCCAGTAAAAAATCAAGAAATAAATTAAAAAAAGGAAAAGAACGTTGCCCGGAGCAGGTTTCGAACCAGTGACCCCTGGAGTCCTGCCAGAGTCCTGAAGTAAAAACGCTTTAGCCTACTGAGCTATTCCGCCGAGTACACATCTTGACGTATTTTATACCTTATATAAGCAATCTTCGTAGTTTTACCAAATTTAACGACAAAAACAGAACTCTCCAAATTATTCAATCGTTTCGCGTTGCAACGCTTTATAATTTTTAGGTTTTAAAATCGTCAAAAGATGCATAAAATGGCTATATTAGAGCATGGTTAATGTTCAGTATTACTGTTTCCTCACAAATATCATAACTAAAACGAAAACTTACGAATCTGAAACAACTTTTTTCAATTTTGTCAATTTACCAAAGCGTGAAAAGATCCCTTTAATAGATAGAACAGTTTTACACTCAATTCTCGACATCAATACAGTTTGTGCGTGCACCTTTTATTTTCAGAGGATTGCCAGGGCAAAAGCATTTATACTTAAAGCCTATGTTCTCATATTTAGTACTTACTTCCACAGGTGGTTAGCGTGTGGCTATGATATTAATTAGTGAAAACATCATTTTGAATGATAAATAATCATATTATAACGAAAAATTAACTTTTCTGAAAAAAAATATTTCACTATCAAATATATATATAACAAGGTATGCAACTCAAAATCACCCCATAACGGGGTGCATCGCTTTGAACAGCCATATCTTCATCAATTGTGCAGCGATTTTCACGATCTCGGTCTTATTCAACGCAGAAATGAATTTCCTTTCTGGAAATGTATATGTCTTGCAATATTTTTACAAATGCTGGGTCAACTTTTAAGAAATAACACGATACACAACACGCATGACCCAGTTGACAGTGATCATGTATTCTTTATGAATGAAATCTCCAGTTGTAAAGACACACCTCCGCATTGGACCAATGAAATCACTCGTATGTTTAAAATGTCAGTTAGTTGAAATGTATGTAAACAAAGGTTTCAAACGGCGCTGGACAGTTAGTCTTGATGCAGAATGTAACGACAAGAACGGTAATAATGTTTTTTCATACGTTTTATTGAATTATAGTATCGAACTACATGAACTTTGTAGGGAAGTTGCCCTTTACTCCGTGAAGATTTCAGTCTTAAAGACAGCATGATCACTGTCAACTGGGTCATGCGTGTTGTGTATCGTGTTATTTCTTAAAAGTTGACCCAGCATTTGTAAAAATATTGCAAGACATATACATTTCCAGAAAGGAAATTCATTTCTGCGTTGAATAAGACCGAGATCGTGAAAATCGCTGCACAATTGATGAAGATATGGCTGTTCAAAGCGATGCACCCCGTTATGGGGTGATTTTGAGTTGCATACCTTGTTATATATATATTTGATAGTGAAATATTTTTTTTCAGAAAAGTTAATTTTTCGTTATAATATGATTATTTATCATTCAAAATGATGTTTTCACTAATTAATATCATAGCCACACGCTAACCACCTGTGCTTACTTCCATATTCCTGTCAACATGTTAACATGTAAAAGTATAAAGAGCAGTGGAAGCGAGGCCTCACTTGAATGCATTGCATTTCAACCTGCGAGGTATCGGGTCATTTCGCGGCCAGTGTGTGAATGTCAGAGTTTGTATACAGGTCATCACCGGAGTTCGCGGCTAGTAAAATAATCGTTATATAATAAAGACGCTATCCGTGAACTAGGTGACCTGGAATTTTCTTTAGACCAGAAATATGTTAAATGAAGATATTCAGCAATATAATTATTGTATGTCAATAATAGATTCTTAATGTGTTTTCAACAATACAATTATAAATATTATTTTTGATTAATATAACAATAATTATTCCACCATATTGACTAATGCATTTAGCATGAGCGCGATGATTCTCGATACTGTTAATAATCGAATCAAATAGCAATGCCCAACAAACCACTAAAACAGGTTTGTTCGAAGAACGCGCCTATAAATATGGATACTTGGCGTGTGGCCAGTTGACTCATATGTTTTAATTTCACTTCCATTCTTCTTTTGGTTTTCTGTTTTGTATCTATAGGTTTATGACCAGCAATATGTACTAATGTAAAATAAGCAGCAAAAACTCCGCGTAACATCCCGTACTGCGTGTGATGCAGCTAAGAACTGCACAGAAAAAGACATTCGCTATCCTTGATCTCATCCATTCATTCACATCAACGCCCTATATCTTTTTTAAAGATATTTCTTGTTTATTTATATTTCTATCTTTCTTTTTCCTTATGATTTATATGTGTAATTTAAATTCTTCTAATTCAATATTACCATAATGTATAATAAATCACAATAATGCTTATTTTTGCTACAAGTTAAGTATTTTTTGTTTGTGAAAAAATATCTGCAGTTATTTTGTTTCCCTCAAACCAGTCTGGAAATGATGGGAAAGGTCGTCATCGAACGTTGTTTAAAACTAATGTTATCCAACCCCTTTGCCTTTTTTGCAAAATTCAACAGCATTCATACTATGTCAATGTAACTGTAACTTAATGTTTGTTACATGCATACATGTATACATGTATTTACATGTACACGAACGCGCATTTAAAACAGTATTAAACTAACTTGGCATAATAAGTAAGAACAATTCCAAGAGTCTTTTCAAAAAAGTCAGTTTTTTTAAGAAACCCGTGAAACAAATACGAAAGTCTGTACTTACAATATGTACATCCCATTAAGTCTTTCACGTCAGTTGAACTTAGTTTGCTCGCTCGTTTTCCCATCTTACTAGACCTTTACATATTCAAAGCACAATTCACGTACCAAGAAGCAAAGTGTAGATCGCGCGAAAATTTAACGTGACTAAAATTAATCGTTCGTCTGTATGTACTTCACATAGTTATTCCATCTAGGTTCGTTTGCTATTCATGATAACACGCACTTAAAAACATACATCACTTTCATGAATGATTCTGCTTTGGTTTCGAATTTTCCAGCGAAAAATATCTTGCCCAGTGCAAATTCCCGCCAAAATATCATGAAGTTATTTCCCGCCAAAACGATGACAAGCTCGATCAAATCTCGACAGAGAACTTCGGCTGCAACACTTTTCCGTCCACGTCTACTTCATTCGACAACAACGAGTTCATGGAAGATTCCATAAAATGTCGACAATGCTCTTACTAATGCAATGTGACTGTCGTCTTTGAGAGAAAACTTGTCAATAAAGCTTAGCTGTGGACGCAAATAGAGCCAGAGGTGATTTCCAATTTGTAACGTAATGTCGCTCGATAATTCCGTGCACCGCGTCTTTTCCCTAATATTATTACAATCGCAAGCAAAATGAAGACGGTCGCAACTTAATTAAGTCTTTCGTCTGGCGTGTATTGGATTCTGGTTTCTAATTTTCCATTCTAGTGCCGTGCACTTTGATTTCCGCATAAGGGCATGTTTGCGTAAAGAATTGCATGGCGGTATCTTTTACGTCTTCAGGACGTGTGTGAAGTTAGCCTATCTTCAGGGTGCAGGATCACGTGACTTTGTGGGGTTCTCCCTATTAACTTTAATGGATGTATACATTACGGTAAGCGGTGCTTTATTTCAAATAACTTTTTAAAATTATTTTCTTAAGAATTTCAACTAGTGCATAAAAGACAGATTTGTATGCTGCTTATGGCAATGTGAAATACATCGGAATTACTTTATTTAATAAGCCCGTTTTCTTGTTAAAAAATTCGGAATCTTTTGCATTCATTGTACACGGTTATGCTTCACGCAACGTGAACATTTGTCAACGATTTCATACGAATTCAATGATTTATTCTTATTCCTTAAGATATCGGCATAAACTGCAACAAAAAAAACTGTCTTTTATGCACTGATGATTTTTGCAAATTTATTTCAATTACTTGAGATATTTGCAAAAAGTCCTTCACGGTATGCTTACATTCTGTCCAGCACGTGTGTAAAACCCGGGAAACCCCGTTGATTCTGCATTCTGATCTTATTCTTCGTCAATATTATAACACTGATACTTGTTTTATATATGTTAGCTCACCTGAACATATATAACGTATGAGGAGATTAAGGATACCATGTCCGTTGTTCGTCACTCTGTCCGTCCATCCGTCTTGTGGGGGGTGAGGGGGGGGGGGGGGCGGGCGAGGGTATAAAAAAAAATCTTCTCCAAAACGAAAAGCCCAAAGTATTGTATTAAGCATTTTACATTGCATTGTGGTCCCTTACCAAATTTCAAGGATTAATAAATTACGGCGGTTTGGCCAACAGCCGCTTTAGCAAGCCTACTACCATGTTTAACGAGAATTTAAATAAATTAGTTACGTCAGCTGATGTGACATCTGTTCATATTTCGTTGATCATTTATCAAATGAGTCTAGCTCTATTCATAAGCACCGATAGAAAATCAAAATCGAACGTGAAATGAAACAAGTATTTTCATTCGTTAAACATTTTCGATTTTCGTCGTCGCGTAGCATGGAAATGTATACAATTGCAAAAGATGTTTTCACATTGAAAGTAATCAAGTTAAATACAGTTCAAATTATTCTGACTTTAATCTATAAAATTAAAAAGATATATCACTTAAAAATGTTAAGTACGGTTGGAGAAGATTTTAGAAAAGATCTAGCACGGGAAGTTATATTGAACTAATGTGAACTAGCTCGAGTTTTCTGGATTTCGTAACAATCGCAGAATGTGCGCGTTGATAACGTTGAATATTAATGTATTTCATATCCATAGTAATTCGGTCTTTAAACATTGAAAATTGGGAATAATTAATCGTCGGGATCTTGAATTCGTGGATCGATCTACTCACGAAATCAACGAAAAGTTATGCCCCATATGTGTCCCATAGTAATGAAATGACGAACTGGCATAATACTTAGGCGAGTTGCCAAACCAAATTGGTCACAAATCCACTTGTTCAGACACATTTTATCACATAAATCAGGCAAAAAGGCCTGGCCACTTTTTACATATGAAGAAAATCGACAGTACAAACGCAGTGTGACTTTCTAGATGGAGGCAAATTACGCTGCCCGAACGTTGCAACGACTTTCTTTTTATTGCATCATTTTCGCTCTTTTGCCTAGACGCATTGTAATTTATAAAAAGGGTTTTGTCCAATACACGTCAAGATGAGTGTCCGCGTGAGTGCTTGAAAAATTCTTTAAGGCAAAAATCTTGTTTGTTTGCACTAACATCTCCAAAAAGAATGGAAGGTAGTTCGGCCAATCTTTCTTATTTACCTTTGATTACCGGTACTATCAACGTATTTAATTTCCCACTTTAATAAAGATGTTTAATTATATACATCTAACAAATTTATTTTCAACATATCTTTTTGATTTGATTAAATTTTGCATTAACAATAATTTTGATTCAATGACGAAAAGTTGATAGAAACTCCTCCTGCCCCTTTGTGGGCTTGACATCTCATCGGACATTCTGACTTTCTTAGTCATGACTGTCTTGACAGGTTTCGCAGAGTCTGCCTTTAGTACTGTTTGTGACCTTTAATATGTTTCTAAATAAATATAAAATGCACCCTCCTCACTGCTCACGTCGTTATTGGAAAATAACAAAAACTATGTTGTTGTAGTACAATACAAGTTGCAAGACATCAATATTACAACGCTCGCGTGTAAATATGCACATCTTCGATTTTTCCCCAAAGATTACATATCGCTCTCTAATAATTCAATACGTCGAGAGAAATTTATTTCACGGTGCTTTGTTTTCGATATTTATCAATATCAATTCATTTCGTTTTTTTTGTGATAATTTATAAACAGGCATAATACAATTATCTTCTATTGATTCGCAAACACGGAGACATAATACATAACTTAAGGCAGCATCAAAGATCTGACGGTCGACTGTACATGTACTTGTTCGTGTGGCTCGTATAGAAGACACAACGTGAAAGATATTAGCCTCGTTCTGTGAAAACGGGGTTTAATGTATGTGCCTAAAATATCACTCCAGATTAGCCTGTGCAGTACGCACAGACAAATCAGGGACGACACTTTCCGCCTACAGGATTATGGTTAGTTTGAACCTATCTATTTGAGCTCGATTGCATCGCAAGCCCTCGGCTTATTTGAAACACCATTGAGTCCGTTTCCTGGGAATAGAACCAGTACTTGGTGTCTTTGGGGAGATCTAACGAACGCTCTCACATTTTGATCAAAGTCGTGACCTCCCGATCGCTAACACTAGAGTCCGTTTCCTGAGAATAGAACCAGTACTTGGTGTCTGGTGAGATCTACTGAACGCTTCCACAGTTTGATCGAACCCGTGACCTCCCGATTGCTAGGCGGACACCATATCCACTCTGCCACGGCGACCTTCGAAGCATTATTGTTAAGAAGAGACTCCCATTAAAAGAAACATTCCATACAAACTTTCACTTGCGCGACACTTTCCGCTCAGGCATTACGTCTCTCTTACCCAGTCCGAGGCTTATATTCCATGGTAGACAAACACACAGTGCAGGCAACACTTATTAGTGGTGATAAACACACAGATGCAGAGAAAACCGGACAGTTAACTTTGGGAAGGTCATCTGAGGGACGGGGCGAGACATTCTTTACACAATGCCTGTCATGTAATTGATTGTATATTGGGTATCAGGGGCTGAATATTCCAAGATTGTTTGATTGAGTGAAAGGTATTTTTGTTATATTAATGATAATAATCACCCATCTCAAACGCAAACAAAATTATCGAGTTACTTCGTAAACATTTTTTATGTTTAGTAGCAATGACGTTTACCCTCCACCAATGAGCCCATTTCAAATTAAATCGGGCTAGGGTTGGATTAAGTGACAGGCAAAGCAATACTTCAGCCCAGCCAGGTTTGTAAATTTTCATTTTCAAAAAGTCGATCAAATATACTAAGGCATACTGTGAACAGATTGTGACCCACGTCCCGTTCCAAGGTGTTTAGGATATGATTGATATAATTTAACCCATTTATGCCTAGTGGACTCTCCTATTCTTCTAAAATGGATCCATTTACTTCCAAAATTAG
Source organism: Dreissena polymorpha (assembly GCF_020536995.1). NCBI lineage: Eukaryota > Metazoa > Mollusca > Bivalvia > Myida > Dreissenidae > Dreissena > Dreissena polymorpha. Next base: position 48,550,699 of record NC_068361.1, on the reverse strand, counting down.
GGATGTCTAGTATATTTATTTCTATATTTAGAATATTTCTTACAGCAATTTCTTTAAGCAAACAGCGCAGACCCTGATGAGACGCCGCGTCACGCTGTTGCCAAGGCTTTTTTCTAGACGCTGGGCATAAATGGGTTAACGTCCATAAACTGTTTAACAAGTTAGTAATAGACAAACGAGGTCCCGTTAAAAGGGAGCGAGCTACGCAGATTTTGAAGTGTACTGTTCTTATTGTTTTACCTCCCTTGATACATGAACAAAACCATAAACAGATTATATATTGAAATAGAAGTAGTTTAGTAAGTCACAGCATAACGTCATACAGATATCATAAACACGTAGCATAGTTAACATAATGCGGGATATCAACAATGCAGTTATTGTCATAAATTGTTCCTTTAACAGATTATTGGATGAGGCATTAATCATGATAATATCAACAGATAATCCCTCCCGCCCTCCCGCCAAAAGAAAGGACAAGATAAAAAGGAAAAAAAAAGCGAAGACGGCGCGAGAGAGAGAGGAGAGAAGAGAAGGAGAAGAGGAGAGAGAGCGAGAGAAAAAAAGAGAAAAGAGGGAGAGAGAGAGAGAGAGAGAGAGAGAGAGAGAGAGAGAGAGAGAGAAGAGACAGAGACGAGAGAGAAGAGAGAGCGAGAGAGAGAGGAGAGAGAGAGAGAGAGGAGCAGAGAGAGAGAGAGAGAGAGAAGGAGAGAGAGAGAGAAGAAAGAGGAGAGAGAGAAAAAAGAGAGAGAGAGGGAGAAAGAGAGAAAAAAAGACAACAAAGAGAGACAAAACACACGGCGACAGACCAAAAAAGCGGAGGGAGAGAGACTCGAAGAGAAGAGAGCGGAGAGACGCTCTAGAGAGAGCGAGAGAAGAGGAGTCTGAGAGACGAGAGAGAAAGCGATCTCTCTCTCTCTCTATGACTCTCTTATATATCTCTCTTCTCTCTCTCTATCTCTCCCTCTCTCCTCTCTCTCTCTCGCTCGTCTCTCTATCGTCTCTAGCTATAGCTCTCTATCTCATACACTAGGCAGCCTGTAAAAATTATATTTATGTTGTACACAAACCATGATTTATACTTACATTAGGAATACGATAATCGAGATATTAAACATGAAGACATGATTTTTATGTCAACATACATTTTCTCATACTTTAAAAACACACATAAAATGACGAATATGGACGAAACAAGTTAACATCAAATATACTTGTATGTACCATATTTGAAATGTTTCATGAACTTCATCACTACAAATTTATTCATTGCGCTACGCCAAAAAGGAAACATATCTGAAGGTAGTTTTTGGGGAAAAAAATCGCCCATGTGTCATCTCAAACATTCAACAAAATAATATTGAGGGGTTCCTATTATTGTGCGTACGTGACATAGGTTTACAAAAATGTAATATCTTTTTAAAGATAAAGTTATTATTAGCTGTTATTCATTTATCAACCCACGTTTAATCGGTTTTATTTCATTTTAATTATTTTCGAGAAAACTTACAAAATAGATCTAATAAATTATTTCATTGAAGGTTATAAACATATATAAATTCGTTTATACTTTTAGCTCTCATTAGCTCAGTGAACCATTGAAATTGGGAAGAATCCTACTTAGTTCATCGTCCAAAATGATTCACTACGGCCGTTAATCACGGGCGCCACCTCCTTTTTATGATGCATTGATAAATGAGCAAATGCTACTTCCGAGGTGGCGTTAATGACCGGAATTAAATGTCACGGATAATTCTACAGAGTGAGTTAGTTTTACTCTTTTTTTTCAACATATTTCGCATTATTTTGAAAATCGGGCAATTTAGTGCGATTCAGTGAAGATTTATTCATACACACATGTACAGAAACAGATAATAACAATCCATTGGAAACGTGATGACCTTTATAAGTTGTGGCATGGTAAAGATTTTAACATAAAGTCGAGGTATTTTGCCTGTGTGACGAGCAAATCCCGCATTGGCTCCATCTCTTTTGGAAAAATACAAAATTATCTAATAAATCTGCAAGATGTCAATGTGTCTGTGTATGCAGATTCTAGTGTATGTTGAACGCAATCGTTTGATATCGTTCACGCATTAATCGGGTGGAAATTTGCCCATCACACAGGCATAATACATTGATTTGCTTTCAAAAACTCCACCGTGTCGCAACTTATAAACGTCCTGATGTTTCCAAATGGGTTCTGGTTGTATGTTTAGGTACATTTGTGGATGAATTAATCTTCGCTGGATCGAACTACAATGCCCGATTGTTTTAAATATTGCGAAATATGTTGGAAAAACATATAAAACCTACTCAACCTGAAGAATTATCCGTGAAATTTCAAAACATCCGGTCCTTAGTGTCACCTCGACAATGGCTCATTAACTAATGCATCGCAAACAAGAAGTGGCGCCCGTGATTAACGGCCGTGTTCAGCATTTGAATTGAATGATGTGATACCGACTTCACGCTTCCAGAATATACGAGTATTAAAAGACACAGTTTGTGATTTCAATATCGTGCGACAATTATAAGTGATCAAATGATAGTTATTGAAGTTTATTTATTTATTATAGTCTCATCCAATATTTACATTTATCACAGTTTTGCACATATAAAACAATAAGATAAAACATTGGCCACTCATAAAATGAGTTATAAGAGACTTTTACTGCTTATCAATGTACTTTACATGGCAATCAGTATGCATGTTAAAAGCTATATTGCCACCACCAATCTTACTATTTGTCATTTAAATTTGTTGCCGAAAAATATCCAACACTGTAAATTGTGACATTATTTCACAAATAGTTAGCCATCAAGAAAAAACATTCCACCATCAAGGCATACCATGATAAGCTGATTAGTGGTGATTATACATACTTCTAACCTAGTACAAACTTGCAATCAGATATCAGACTGAAGACAATTGCTCATTTTCAGACTGAAGGGAAGAAACTCCTTCGACCTTATCATTAAAATATCTACTTTTAAGCCCTGCAGAGTCATCTTTCATTCATTTACATTCAAATGTGCTAGGAAGCAAGTTGAGATTATTTAGTCCCATCATATACAATGTACTGTAAAAATGTCATTTAAGATTCATAAAATTGATACATTGCATATGACCACTATACAAAGGCCTTAAAAAGAGACTTTGATATATATACATATCAACATATATTGTCTGAACAATCAAGACCATTAAGCATTGCTAATCATTGTACAAATAATAGGAAAACTGGAAAACATACTGATGCCTGACAAAAAGACGATGTTGGCCTAAATAAGGCTACTTGACGTTTTAATGGTACTAAAACAAGGCAACACTGGATAATTTAAGAATTTGGTGTTGAAGAAGAAAGTGTTAAGACACAAGTCAGCTATTGAAACATCATAGTTTTCCAGTTTATATTGCTAGGAAATAGAGAGCATCAGTTACTATACAATCTTAAAACCAACTATACATATCTACAACCATGTTGAGTACAATTACTCAATGATTAAAATACAAAGTATTACACATAGGTGAATAAAATACTAGTTGACCGGTTTGTTAAAAAGCCTCTATCTAGTTATTTACATAGATAAAATGAGCGCAATTTAAGAATTTCAAAACAGGATTTTGCAGTTATTCTTATCAAAAGTGGGTCGGAGAACACAAGAATAGTCTTCTCTAACATTTACATATTTTCAAAGTTTGGATTAACTATACAGGCTTTCTGGGTAAGAACATGTGTTATATGGCTGTACACCGAACACTGAAACAGAACATGAGACTCATCTTCAATCGAGTCACAGAATGAACATTTGCGGTCATCAACATCTAAATTTTCATAACGCCCCGTTTCGATCCTAAGTTGTGCTACACCACACCTAAATTTACTAAACGCTGCACGATGATTTAAAGGCAGGATCATTTGACAATAGTTTTCAGAACCGTAGATGATTTTTAAACATACAATATACAAGTTTATTACGCCCATTACCTCGACCACTTCGCTCACGATTTATAGTTGTATGCCAGTCTACTACATACTGTTCAAAAATATTGTCTTGTACAATTACAGGTAGTGCATAATTAGTATTCAAGATCCTCAGATCACAAAACTCTTCACAGTTTAAACCGCTAAGCTTAGTTTTAACTAAATAGCACCAGTTTCTACAGTTACCTTTACCCTTGGATAGAGCCCAGAGTGCAATTCGTTTGTTAAGTCTGCATTCCTGCATTGCGGACAGTCGACACCAATGACTGCAAATACTATTCCACGGTCGCGCAATAGTAGGAACCCAACCCATTTCGCCTGCTACAGCTGCATTGGGGGTATATCTTACAACCCCTAGAAAAAACCTCATTGCCCGATTATGTACTGCGTTAATACATGAAAAGGATTTTGTTCCCCAAATTGCCGCGCCATACTCTATCACGGGCCAAACTAAACTATCATACAACTTAGTATAGACATCGTATGTAAACCCCCCTGCAGTTTTACATTTAGCAATAAGGAGCCCCAACGCCCGACTAGCACTCTGTGCAACCACCTTGGCTGTAATATTGAAGTCCAAATGGTCTCGCAATAAAATACCCAGGTAGGTATATTTACCACATTTGAACACATTATCACATTGTTGGATACTATTAGGTCTAAAGTGAACAACATTACTTTTCTTATCGTTAATAGCCATATCATTTGACGAACACCAGCTATCTAAATGGTTTAACAATAATTGTAGACTTTGTTGACTATCTGCTAGTAATACAATGTCGTCTGCATATAACAGAATACAAATAATGTCTTCATCGACCTTTATACCTATGCCAGTAGCTTTTAAGGAAGTAGCTAGATCGTTAATATAAAAATTGAACAATAAAGGCGACAACGAACATCCTTTTCTTAAGCCACAATTGACATCAAACCAGTCTGTCTTTAACCCATTCAACCGGGCACAGGAAGAAACTGAACTATATAAAGATTTTATACTGGAAAATATTTTTCCATGTATTCCCATTTGTGTAAGACGTCTCCATAATTTAGCCCTGTTAATAAAATCGTACGCCTTTTTGAAATCAATAAAAGCGGTGTAAGTCGACAATCCAGATTTTTTCCTAGTGTCAATCAAACTGGTCAAAGCAGATATTTGGTCTATAGTGCTGTGGTTTTTCCTAAAACCACTCTGCTCATCAACTAATATATTATTATTATCAGACCATTTAACCAATCTAGTGTTCAAAATGTTACAATATAGTTTATACATTGAGCATGCAAGGGAAATCCCATTATATGAAAGTGGGTCTCTTGGATCATTCATTGCTGATTTGGGTATGGGATTTATTATACATTTACCCCAAATAGAGGGAAATACACCCCTATTAAAACATATATTAAAAAGTGAATGTAAAAATAAAACAGTAGTATTATTCTTCAGTGACTCAACATGTATATTATCGATACCACAGGCCTTTCCTAGCTTTGCATCTTTAATAACGGTTATTACTTCAAGGATACTGATACCATCATTAAACAGGGGCTCATTTACTGTGTCTGACTCATCAGCTATAATATTTATGTGTTCTTCATAATTTCTACTGAATAATGTACAAAAATACCTATTCCATTTATCCAAAACTTCATTAACATCCTTGGATACAGATCCATCATCTAAAATAACTTCCATCGGGATACCCTTTTTCTTACAATGACCAACCCCTATTCGTCCAATAGATTTCCAGAACTGTGACTGATTAACATTACAATCATTAAGCAATTCATTCTGTAATGAGTACCACTGTAGGCGTTTGCAACGCTGAACTTCTCTGTCAATTTTTTTACGCACCCCAATATAATTTGATTTCAGTACCTTTTTATCACCGTTATTTGGGCATTTCAACCAAAGACGTTCAGCTTTACAAACATCTGTCCACAAAACAGAGAGGATATCATTCAACCACTGTTTGGCTGGTTTTCTCTTTTTATTACTAATATGCGCAAATGGTATAGACTTATAAGGCAACTTATCATACATATTATCTTTTACTACACTAATCCAATCATCATAAAATCTATCAACATCATCTTGTAGTTGCAAGCTATGTTCTAACTTATCAATTAGTACATTCACCTGGCCAAGGCATTCTGGATAAGATAAAAAGTCCTGAGGTATTTGAGAGAGGTCGAACTTCTTAAAATACCTGTCCTGACTATTAAATGAACTATCACAATATGCATTTTGTTGTGAAAAGTTTGTCATTATGTCCCATGACAGCACAGAGTGATCAGGAATACTTGCAGATGGTGTAACGTCAATAATATTACATTTATCAACTAGGTCAATAGCTTTACAAACAGAAAAGTTGTCAAATAAATGCAAGTCATCATATTTAACAAGACAGTAGTCTACCACCGAAAACCCCTTACTTGAGATTGAGGTGAAATCATTAGCTTTAGAGTTACGACCATTCAAAATGCACATGTTTACATTTATTAAAAACTCTATCAAAAGCTCTCCATAATGATTTGTTTTAAAATCAACAATATTACGACTAGAGACACAGTCAATACCATTAATAAAATCCTGTAAATCACCACAACGGCTATTAAAGTCCCTGCACAGAAATATCATTCCCTTATCCTGAAATTTATATATATCAGCCAATAGAGAGTAAAGAAATACATTAACGTCAAAATAACGTGAAGAATTTTCCGGTGGCAACTAACTATAACGAAAGGATTCGTAGTCGAAATATATGCTTTGCGTTTCTTCACAGCTACAGTATAATAACCTCCCTTAGTTTTACATTTGCCACGTTAACAATATTAAATTGTAACTTGTTCTTCATAAAGTAAGTTAATTGTATGGCTAAGAGTAATATATTAAGCATTTAAAGAGTATTTGATATTTAAGGAATGTTTCTAGTAAAATCCGGCGTATATAATCGGCTAGTTTCTGTGTTAGTGAAGGAGAAATGCTGATCGGTGATCTCCGTAGAGTGCGGATGGAATTCGGAAACGTCGGTTGTTTCCGGAACGTGTCTTTCCGTTAGCTAGGTGGCGCTCTGTTTGCCAGTATATAAAAGGCTTGCAAAAAGGCAAGTTAATGGAGTCCTCCGGTGTATGCGAGCGGATCAACATCTGAAGAAAAGGGACGTTACTCTAAAAGAACAGTATTCTGGAGCAGTTGGGTATTTACGTTGGCTTCAAGCTTTAAACGGTGCTGCCCGGGCTGCAGAGTTCCTGTTTCTTGGAGAGGGTCTTCAAAGGGTTGGAATCTACGGACGTCGTACAAGGCAGTGACGGAAGCTTCACCTAAGGCCTTGGGGTGACGTAAGCCAGTGTCTTCGCGGAAGCCAGTATCCTCACGGAGGCGGTGACATGTATCTTCACGGAAGCCGGAGGATTCGTGGAAGGAACATCGGCATTGTGAGGCCGCGCACATAGCGCTCGGTGGCGGCCTCAGGAAATCGGTCGAAGGCATCGATTCCCCTCTTTTGGTCGCATTGTATATATTTAAGGCGACTCAATTACTCTTCATTTTCCAATCATAAGGCAGGTAGCCTGAGAAAAAATAGTTTTTATTAATTGCTATTTGCAATCGGCCTTCCGAGGGTTTCGGAAGGCACATCGTCATTGTGAGGCCGCGCACATAGCGCTCGGTGGCGGCCTCAGGTAGTCGGCGGCCCGCGTTACATATTTGGTGGCAGCGGTGGGATAGGGTACAGAAACCTATCGACAGTTCTAACCTGTCAAGCCCAGGCCTCAAAATGGCTCAAGGTGGTGACCCAAGTCTTCTTGAAGCAATGGAGCGGTTGAAGCGGGAAAATGAAGCCCTCGTTGCAAAGTTTGAAACGTTGACTTTGGAGAAGGAACTTGATATATTAGAGCGTGACAAAATCCGGACTCGCTTCTCTACTCCTGGTCTAGAAACAGAGACACCAAAGCCTCAATCAAAGTTATTTTTTCCCGTAGAAAATGTAACAACAAGAAAGAAGACTTCATTGAAGCCTTCAGCTTCCGTGAAGGCAGCTACGTATGATGGACAATCATCGAGGCGAGATTATAGAGCGCACTTTGAGACGTGCGCTGTGATTAATCAATGGGAATACAGCGACAAGGGATTGCATTTGGCAGTGTCGTTGCGTGGCCAAGCGCAAGGGGTATTGGGAAACCTTGAACACAATTCCAGAGATTATGACTCACTGTTGCAAGCCTTGGAAGAACGTTTTGAGCCTCCTAACCAGACGGAACTGTACAGAGTGCAGTTACGTGATCGCAGACAAAAAGCATCGGAGACCTTGGGAGAGCTGGGGCAAGACATTCGAAGATTAACCAATCTGGCATACCCATATGCACCGGCAGACCTGAAAGAAACATTGGCCAAAGAACAGTTTCTTGATGCTCTTCATAGTGCGGACATGAGACTACGCATCAAACAGGCCCGACCAGTAAGCCTCAACACGGATTCTAGATTACACGGATAAGAAACGGGACCGTTACGCCAAATATCTTGTTGTGTCTAAGTCACGTGACCGTGTCGTAACTATCGATCTTTTATCGAAGCGCCGATGTTATAAATTTGATGTACCCACTCACGTATTTTGTTAAATTATAGTTTCATTTCTAGGCCGATTTTGACAAATTATATATCATTAGAAAGCTTACGTAACGTAGTTTTCAGATATATCAATATATATTAAGTTTTTCTTCTGATGTCGGCAGCCCGGCGAGTTATAACTTTAACTTTTGCAAATAACATACCGTTTTGGAGTTTTAGAATCTAGATTTACGGTTGACATGTTCGTACTTTATAATGATTTGTAGCGTTTATATTTGGAGTTCAGTTTTAAAAATAACATCTTGCTTAGGAGAATAGAATTCTGTATACGATAGAAAAAAAATTGTTTAAAAACGAAAGTAATTAAGGAATGAAGGCGGGAAAATGTAGCGCGCGTTCCTAACGCACTGAACTGATGCTACGGTCTTGGCGATTATGCTTTTGTTTAGATACCGGCCATTGAATTTCCTTTGCCATGATTATTATATTTTTTATGAAAATCAATATACACTCCGTGGCCTCAATGATGCCATCAGGCACGCTGTGGAGCTCGAAGCCTTTAATCGGACAAAAAGAGCAAAGTCCGACGGCCATGTGTCTGCGGTAGGTACAGATGGCAATAAGCCAATGAAGCAACTCGATGAGCTTCAAAAGATGGTTGACATGCTCAGCAAACAACTAAATCAGTTCATGGGCACCGCAGAAACTTCAAAACCCAGATATGGTTCAAGGCCAAGCGTCATGGAACGACGGTGTTATACCTGCGGCTCGAAGTTTCACGTGAGGAGGCAGTGTCCTAATAATCGACATGGGCCTCGCGACAAAGAAAGGACGACTTCAGAAAAGCCAAGTGTCTTTGACGCAAATGCCTCTTTGCGGGAAAGGTCGTCATTGAAGCCTTTAAAGGTTGCTGGTGCAACAGTGTTTGATAGTCATGATTCTCCATCGGCCCATGCAGAATGTTGCTGTTCCTCGTCAAAACAGATTAAGAAGCTGGGTATGATAATGGAGGCTGTGTGTTTTGGTTCAGTACGAACCATGTTAAGTAGTGAGTAGTTTTATTTTTGGTACTGATGTTGATACATTCATTATCTCAGGAAGAGATTCGCTTTTGCATTGTGTATGATAGCTCTTGTTGAAGTTTGCTTGTGTACAGTTTTTGGATTAGTTGTAGTGTTTGATTGTATTAGTTTTGTATATTGGAATCATGAGGGGACTCATGTCAAATCGGAGGCGTGGGTAATATAACGAAAGGATTCGTAGTCGAAATATATGCTTTGCGTTTCTTCACAGCTACAGTATAATTACCTCCCTTAGTTTTACATTTGCCACGTTAACAATATTAAATTGTAACTTGTTCTTCATAAAGTAAGTTAATTTTATGGCTAAAAGTAATATATTAAGCATTTAAAGAGTATTTGATATTTAAGGAATGTTTCTAGTAAAATCCGGCGTATATATTCGGCTAGTTTCTGTGTTAGTGAAGGAGAAATGCTGATCGGTGATCTCCGTAGAGTGCGGATGGAATTCGGAAACGTCGGTAGTTTCCGGATCGTGTCTTTCCGTTAGCTAGGTGGCGCTCTGTTTGCCAGTATATAAAAGGCTTGCAAAAAGGCAAGTTGGTGGAGTCCTCCGGTGTATGCGAGCGGATCAACATCTGAAGAAAAGGGACGTTACTCTAAAAGAACAGTATTCTGGAGCAGTTGTGTATTTACGTTGGCTTCAAGCTTTAAACGGTGCTGCCCGGGCTGCAGAGTTCCTGTTTCTTGGAGAGGGTCTTCAGAGGGTTGGAATCTACGGACGTCGTACAAGGCAGTGACGGAAGCTTCACCTAAGGCCTTGGGGTGACGTGAGCCAGTGTCTTCGCGGAAGCCAGTAGCCTCACGGAGCCGGTGACATGTAGCTTCACGGAAGCCGGAGGATTCGTGGAAGGAACATCGGCATTGTGAGGCCGCGCACATAGCGCTCGGTGGCGGCCTCAGGAAATCGGTCGAAGGCATCGATTCCCCTCTTTTGGTCGCATTGTATATATTTAAGGCGACTCAATTACTCTTCATTTTCCAATCATAAGGCAGGTAGCCTGAGAAAAATTAGTTTTTATTAATTGTTATTTGCAATCGGCCTTCCGAGGGTTTCGGAAGGCACATCGTCATTGTGAGGCCGCGCACATAGCGCTCGGTGGCGGCCTCAGGTAGTCGGCGGTTCGCGCTACATAACAAACACAGGGAATTAAATTAAAATGTTCATATTTGTGTTCAAGTTTAAGCCACAAAATACCTTCATCAGATTTATCTAATACAGAAACATCAAAAAATTTGTACAGTTCATTTCTTATAAAAAAGCCGACACCGCCAGAACCATGCCTTGCGTTTCTGTGGACTAATGTTCTGTTGTTGCCGATCCATGTATACCCGTCGAGCATAATGGTATCTTCATTCTGTAAATGCGTCTCTGCCACACCCAGTATGTCAAAGTTCTCGTTTAATACACAAGATGACCTTAATAAGTAATTTTCATGATTACGATCACTACTCCACCCGCGAACGTTCCAAAATCCTGTTTTGACCTAAATGTTTTTGTCACCAAAGTGACTGTTTCCACGTCGACCATTTCCTCCTCGACCGTTTCCTCCACGACTTCTGTTCATACCACGCCCTCGCCACTGAGTTCCCCGTTGCAGTGCCCCGCTGTTCTGGCCAACAGCGCTCCCTCTGTTACCGCTACTAGTACCACGGTTTGCGTTGTTTGGTACCCCTCCGTTATCCGATGTAATGCGATTGTCGAAGTTGTTTCCCCTTGATTTATGACGGAAACCATCGTTATCCCTCCTTGAGTCAGAAAATCCATCCTGCCGGCTATCAGAATTGTTCATAATGATAAGTTTAATGTATTAATTGATGACAACGATTATGAACCCGACTGTACACCATTACGGGCCTCTGTTGACCGTTTACATAATAATCATGGTGTTAAACTATTAGATTTGTGTTAATCTCTTAGCATTCGTATTGTTAATGGCCGTGTTGGCAATAGTAATAATTTTACATTTCTGTCACATAACGGTTCATTTGTGATTGATTATGTTCTGTGCAGTGAACGTCACTTTTCTTTGATAGGGGATTTTATTATTGGTCCATTTAATGAGTGGAGCGATCACACACCGATACAATTAATATTGCTGTGTAATACGTCTAAAAATAGTTATGATAGATACTCTGAAACTAAGTATGAATGAAATGATGCGTTTTTTACAACAGTTCCGATCTGGTTTAATTGCTAGTTTACCGAGATTAAATTCGATTGTTCATGATATAAGCTGTGCAAATAGGCAGTCAATAAATAAGGCTCTGAATGATTTTACCACTGTTTTACGCAACGTTGCGGACCCATTGTTTTCTTAACAACGGACTGTTACACTCAAATGTTGTTTTGATAATAAATCTCCTATGAAACATTCTATTTAGTTTGAACTTAAATAGGGCACAATTATGCGAACGTAAAAAAAGTTATAAAACGTTTATACGCAAATGAAGTCAATTTTTATGGTGGCAAAATGAATGAAATTCGAAACCACAGGTGGTTAGCGTGTTGCTATGATATTAATTAGTGAAAACATCATTTTGAATGATAAATAATCATATTATAACGAAATATTAACTTTTCTGAAAAAAATAGTCACTATCAAATATATATATATATAACAAGGTATGCAACTCAAAACCACCCCAAAACGGGGTGCATCGCTTTGAACAGCCATATCTTCATCAATTGTGCAGCGATTTTCACGATCTTGGTCTTATTCAACGCAGAAAAAAAATTACCTTTCTGGAAATGTATATGTCTTGCAAAATTTTTACAAATGCTGGGTCAACTTTTAAGAAATAACACGATACACAACTCGCATGACCCAGTTGACAATTATTCGGTTCCAGCACTGAAAGAGTAAATGAACACAGCGGCATGTGCACCCAAAGTAATCATGCGGGATAAATTGAATATCACGGTTGTCGAATGCGAACCAAAGGCTATTTTATAATAAGCTCTCCTTATTCATTTTTTTATATATTAAAACATGGTCGTTTGTGGTGCATATAGCCCACCGTTAAATAAAAAAAAAAAATTAATTCATTTTAATACGGCATATCACAGTTTGGACTTTAACAATAAAAAAACCCATTGTGTTTATTCTATAATGAATAGTTTTCGTGTGATTTGCAAAACAGTACTTACGAAAAGTAATTTTTCGAAATTATCACTAATTTTTACTAGGCCATAATGGTGACCCGATCTTCTACTATAAACCAATCAATCAATAATTGAAAATAACAATTTTTTAAATGTACATGCACTAATATTTCAACTGATGCTATAAATATTCATATGTATAATCTATAACCTACACTATTGCAACATGTTTCAGACGGTGATGTTTGTGGCGTCTGCATCAATGGCAGGTGTCTAGCTGACAGTCTGCAGATTGGGCCATGTCTCGTACAGAGGACTAGTGTATTAGTTGATATGATTGCGTTCGTATAAAAGTATAAGAACACACATAATCATTCAATTTGATCGATGATAGCAATCAAAATCTGCAATTCGAATCTCAAAAAACTTTGGAGCAACCAATCTTATATCTCGGTATAAACAATGGTGAACCATTTTACATTTATGATAGTTTCTTCCCAATAACAACGTTTGATAGGGTACGTGATTTGGAAAGTATTTGTAATATGTCAGCGTTGATTTTTTCACTCCAAAATCTAGCGTTTGTAGCAGCGAGTCTATTGTTCCATCCACACGCATTAAACATATGTGATTTTACTGTTTTTTTTGTTGCCCATTCGATTTAAGCGTCCCATCCGAGCATGTTACACGATTCCCTTTGGTTTAATGGTTTACAGCCGATATTTTGTAGCCCCAAGGAAAGGTACACACACTCCTATACATTAGGCGAGTTAGGTAATTATAGAATTACAGAAATGCTATATTTTTGACTCTTATGCAAGTTATACATTCGATAACCAAAAGAGCCATTATTGTAATACAGTATCGCTTTAAAATTATCAAAATAGAAGATTACAAGTATGTCAAATGCATGTATAGCCACATGTGTGAGAATTTAATAAATAAACCAAATACACATTTTCGAGCTAAATCTGTTTGTAATCTGTTGCAGACATTAGGCTTACACTGTGTATGGCTAAAACAAGGTGTAGGTAATGAAGAGTGTTTTTATCCTTGGTAAAATTTAGATTAAATGATACATTTATCCAAATTGAAAGTCAGGACGTAATGATTTTTCATTAGCAATAATTTAAAGGCAGTTTTGTAAATTTGAATTGCACCCTTACTTAAAAAATGTTCGTATAAATAAGTTTAGATTTAATCTTTGTAGATTAAGGTTTTCATCTCGTAGATTAAAATCTATACCTTTTCAAGGGAAATATGTCAAAATTACAATGTTCTTGAGTATATATCATTTTTATTAGAATGTTCGTTATATGATAATATTAAGAAATTGTATATAAATAAATACAGCTACACCGGCCGCCTATGGTATAAGGCCAATTGTCGCACAACGCTTTTCATATCATTCTGATTGATTCATTATGTATATGATTTAAACTTTTAATAATAAATATTATGAGAAAGATAGAACTTATAAATATTTAATAAAATGTGTTCGAAAGACAGAATACTTTATGCTGCATTATAAGTCCTGCTTATATAAGTTTAAAGTGCGTTAAACTGCGTCCTGTAATTACTTTAATAATTACTAAGATTGAAATACATTAAAAGCAACAATTAATTTCAAACGGAAATTATATCTTTTTTTGAATTTTAACTTGCGTCATTACTATCTTTCAACCAATAGTAACACTTCCTTTTACGTCACCAAAGTATACCAATGATTGAAGTGGTGTGTCCAAAGCCACCATCCCATGTCTTACGGCAAATCACGGAGCGTATATTGACCCATCTAGAGTCCGTAGGCAAATTTACTCTCTAATCAAGTGAATGTTATTCATACATGTTGATGAAATTATCTTTCAATCAGTAGTAACACTTCCTTTTACGTCACCAAAGTATACCAATGATTGAAGTGGTGTGTTCAAAGCCACCATCCCATGTCTTACGGCAAATCTTCTAATCAAGTGAATGTTATTCATACATGTTGATTAAATTAAAATTTAATGTTATGCCAATAACTTAAAGGCTCCGAATGGTGATTTTAATTACAAAAGTCAGGTCGCAAGATTACATTTACATTATGTGTATGCTTATTGTACTGAATGAGCGTACATAGTCACATTAAACCGTTTATGAGCAAATATGTCTTATTTTGTTTTCGTATAATTACGTATCTATAAGCATAAAGATGCTATGCTATTGACGTAGACTGAAAGCACGACCTTTTTAGTTGTAAGGCCTTTACCCGGTCTTAAAGGTGTCTATTAAACTCGGTATGCCAGTCACACATTAATAATTAACATTATGAACATTATCCATATTGCGTAGAACAATATGCACACTATCCGATGACAGTATAATTAAATCAGTTTATTTTACCTTTAAATTTGACAATAGACTTTACTAGCATTTAAAAACTTATATTTGTAATATGTGGGTACAGATCAAGTCATTTATTCCCATTTGTCTGCATATATTTTAAATTGTACTCAGCACTTACATAACTATTAACAATTTCATCTGGGTCGGAATCAATTCGTTATGCATTGTACATATTAACATTACTAGAAATGTGCAGGCAATGAAAGAAACAAACGAAAAAACGTTTTTTCCTCAATACAACAATCTTAAATAGTATGCTTCACATAAGTAAAAGCTAGTAATAAAATACGTTTATATACTGATCATTTCTACTGAAAACCTATCGTGTTTTGCATTTGTACATATCTTTTTATCCATTACATAGAGGATATTTGTCGGAATCGGTGGATTATCGATTTTAATTCACGAGTGATCATAGGAAATAATATTTTCACGAGTGGCGCAGCCACGAGTAAAAATATATTGTTTCTATGATCACGAGTGAATTAAAATCGATATTCCACCGAATCCAAAAATTTTCTTTTAATTTTATGCTTTTTTTCAAAGTTTATATAGATTGTTAAAGAGTTTAACTAAAGAATTTCGCTGAAATAATGACTTCATTTCGTCAAAAATGACGTCATTTTACAGTAAACAGTGAAAATTATCAATAATTTTCACTGATAATTTTCACTGTTTGAAACAGTGAAATTATCAGTTTTAATTCACTGATATTTCTGTATAAACCACCGGAAAGCATAAAATAAAAATTCACAATTATGAAATATTCACCAACTACAGAATTTGTTTAAAAGTAGGTCTTCCAAATCAGTCAAATGCTTTAAATGCCTTGTATTCAATAAGCAGTTAATATTATTATGTCTGCGATTAAAAAACTATCCACTGATCTGCATATAATAAGCTCGCGGCAGGAATTCCAAATCACTTCAGGTATTCGGAATCGCAGTAATGGTAGTATTTATGTTTCATCAACCTTGTAATAGAATTGAACCGACTTGAACCTTTTTGTTTTTCATATACATTTAGGATCTGGCACGAGTTGTCATATCATACCATATTTTATTAAACGAGTTCAGGAATTTTGTTAGTAAGCGAGCATTTGGCGAGCTTACTAACGAATTTCCTGGACGAGTTTAATAAAATGTGGTATGATATGACAACGAGTGTCAGATCTTTTTTATCACATGCTTTTAAATTAGCAAATTAAATAAATATTTACAAAAACATAATGATAAATCTCGAATAGTGTTTACACTTCCTGACGTCATTTGGAATGCCTCTGCATTTACAAAGCAAAATAACAAAATGCGATTGGTCAATAAACGAAAACTAAGCCAATGAAAACGCTTTAAAATGTTGTTTTACACATGTGTAATATATACGGAATATAACGCTAGTCAATTGTTCCAAGAGCTTGTACCACTCGAGTGGCTTGTGTGATGACGTATCACACGAGAGGCGGAGCCTCGAGTGTGATGCGAAATAACACAAGCCACGAGAGTGATACAAACACTTGGAACAATTGACTAGCGTAATATTCCTTTTATTATATACAACAACTAACGAAAACAGTTAACAAATGTATTTTTACTTTAACAAAACTGACAAAACAATGACTAAAACGGTACCCCATAGTTTATTTAACGTGGGGTTCACCTTTCTTTTAAGAAACAAAAAAAATCACTTACTAACTATTCTTTTCAGCAGAGAAACCCTAAACCTCTTTGTAAGATCAGGTATTGAGGCAACTTACACAGAGTGTGCCAGTATTTTCCATTCTTACTGCCATAACAGATCTTGGCCCACACTTTGTTCTTTTGTCACGTATTTTCGCGACCTTCAAAATTTTCTTCGACCTCTAAATTTTCGTACTTGTACGATACCTGAAGACAATTATGTCTGCATATACTCTGTGTGTGTTGGGGCTATTGCTTATCCCTCTTCATATTACAAGTGAAGACCCTGCATCTAGTTACATGAAAAATATTCATGAAGTGACAGACCCATCTCACAGTCACAGTCTTCGGTTAAACTTTGCTAAACAGATACCGACAAAGCAGGCAGTAGCTTTATTGAACCAATTTTTCTAGTTAATTAACCATCATAACCCAAATCCAAATCTTAAGTTGTATTTCGGGCTGTGTTCAGGTCTGCTCACTAGAAAAAAGAGGCAATTTTTTGGCAGGAACCGTCTCACTTTATTCTACTTATGTGTACTACTCATCCTATTAGGAAATAATACAGAATCAAATCCAGGTCCAGTTAGTTCAGACTTATGTGGCACTTGCAATTTAGCAGTTAAATGGCATCCAGATAGAGGAGTCTTTTGCGAAGACTGTAATACATGGTTTCATGCAGAATGTCAGGGCATGAGTTCACTTACATATCAGTATCATTGTGATCACTCAAATGAACCGTGGCAATGTACAAACTGTGGTGTATTTCATTTTAACTCTAAGTCTATGCAATCAGATCATTCATTATCACATGTCAGTACAGACAACTCATCCGTCTTTACATGTATGCAATCCCCAGGCTCTGGGCAGCAAGCACCCTTACACTGTAGCACACCAGTCAGTAAACAAACATGCATAACTACAAACTCTCAATCTATGAGACACAAAAAATTACCAACTCACAAATCACAGTATGTACAACACTTAAAAATTGTGACTGTAAACTGTCAGTATGTTAAGAAGAAAAATTTGGCTTTCCAATCTATGCTAGCTACTGTAAAACCTGATGTTGTTTTGGGTAATGAATCATGGCTTAAGCCTAAAATAAAAAATTCAGAAGTGTTTCCATCTGATTACGATGTTTACAGAAATGATCGAAAAGGCAGGACAGGAGGCGGGGTTTTTGTACTGGTTTCAAATAAGTTAAGAAGTCATGCTCCTGTGGAATTAAAATCTTCATCTGAAATTATTTGGGTAAATATAAAGCAAAATGGTAAAAAAGACCTGCTGGTCTGCAGTGCATACCGACCTGACAGGGATTTTTCATGTATAGTCGAGCTGGATCGTACCATCAGTCTGACTGATAAATTAAATAGTACAACCCTAATTGGGGGCGATTTTAACCTTGGGGAAATCAATTGGAAAAATAAAACTGTAGACTCTAATGCTTCACACCCAGAAGAATGTAACAAAATTTTAAACTTTGCAGATACTCATTCATTAGACCAACTAGTTGATGAACCAACAAGACTATTTGATACCACTAAGAAATGTCTTGACCTGTTTTTCTTGTCTAATCCTTCTTTAGCCGAAACAGTTAAGGTCATTCCAGGTTTTAGTGATCACTGCATCCCTTTTGTTGATATTTTATCTTCTGCTAGAATAAATCGGAAAGAGAAACGGAAAATACTTCTATTTGACAAGGCTAACTGGTCGGAAAGCAAAACTGGTTTAATAAATTTTATAGATGTAAACAATATTAATGATATGAATGTCCAGCAGCTTTGGGACAAATTCAAAGTCTGTCTTAACACACTTGTTGAAAAATACATACCAACTAAAGCTGTTTCTGGCAAGCAGCATCTACCATGGCTGAATTCTGACATTAAAAAGCTAATGAAAAAACGTGAACGGACTTATAGCAAAATGAAAAAGACTGAAAATTACACTTTACTTCCAAAAATTAAGAAGATCAGATCATCCATACAAAAGAAAATTCGTAACTCTTACTGGGACTACATGAACAACATAATATGTGATGAAACAGAACATAAACATGGGACAACTTAACGTTTTTGGGGGTTCATAAAAAGATTAAAAAATGACTCCTGTGGTGTAGCACCTTTGAGGGATGATGGGGTCTTAAAATCTAACCCCAAGGAAAAAGCTGAAGTCTTAAATAAACAACTTTCTTCTGTTTTTACTAATGACACAAACAGCTCATATCCAGATCTTGGTAATAGCCCGTATAAAAACATGCCATCAATTAATATTACGGTAAATGGTGTTAAGAAACTCCTACTCAAACTGAATCCTTACAAGGCCGCAGGGCCAGACCAAATCAAACCCAGAATCTTACGGGAATGTGCAAATGAAATTGCACCTATTTTTACAATTCTTTTTAACAAATCACTTATTTCTGGTTCTGTCCCTTCTGACTGATCCATGGCTTTTGTAGCTCCTATTTTTAAAAAAGGTGAAAAGTACCAAGCTAGTAATTATAGACCAGTCTCATTAACATGTATTGCTTGTAAATTGCTGGAGCATATTGTTGTTAGTAACATCTTAGACCATCTTGACAACTTTAATATCCTGGTGGACAACCAACATGGCTTTCGAGCCCGGCGGTCTTGCGAAACCCAACTTGTGGGCTTTATCCATGACTTAGCTTCTACCATGCAGAGAGACCAGATGGATGTTGCCATCATGGATTTTAGCAAAGCCTTCGATGTTGTACACCACGGTAGATTGTTGCTGAAACTAGCCCATTACGGCATCACGGGCACTACACACTCTTGGATTAAAGCTTTTCTTGGTAACCGTAGTCAACAGGTTGTTGTAGATGTGGCAACTTCCACCATGGCCCCTGTAATTTCTGGCGTACCCCAGGGATCAGTTCTTGGGCCTCTTCTGTTTCTGCTTTACATTAATGATCTACCTTCGTCTGTGAAGTCAAACGTCCGTCTATTTGCGGATGACTGTGTCATATACAGATCCATAAAAACTTTGGCTGACACTATTCAGTTTCAGAGAGATCTAGTTAGTCTATCATTGTGGGAGCTGAAATGGAAGATGTCTTTTAACATAGAAAAATGTCATATCGTGCATGTTACGAGAAACCGTAAACCATTAAAAACAGCCTACACTCTTCACAATCAACCTCTGTCTGTTGTAAACCAAGCCACCTATCTTGGCGTTGAAGTAAGCTCAACTTTAAACTGGTCACCTCACGTAAATAAAATTAGTAGTAAAGCAAACCAAAGCTTAGGTTTCTTAAAACGAAACATTCATTCTTCTAAAATGGAAACTAAGGCAGCGGCATATAACAGCATTGTAAGACCATCCTTGGAATATTGCTCTAGTGTGTGGGACCCTTACCATCAGAAAGATATTGATAAAATTGAAAATGTTCAGCGTCAAGCTGCCAGATTTGTAACAAATAATTACAGCAAGACACCGGGCACGGTCACAAATATAATTAAGGATTTGAATTGGAATACCTTGCAATCAAGAAGACAACAAGCTAGACTCATTTTGTTCTATAAAATAGTATATAATCATGTTGATGTCAATCCCCTTCACTATCTCACTCCATACATTAGACACTCACGCCATCACCATCACATGGCATACCAAATACCACCAAGTACAGCTGATTACCACAAATTTTCTTTCTTTCCAAGAACAGTTGTACAATGGAACACACTTCCATCTTATGTAGTCAGCGCTGATACGATCCCTGGATTTAAATCAGTGCTGTCTACATCAGTGTTCCTTCCTTAGATCACATGATTCTGCTTTTATCCTGTTTTTAACTCGACTAATATTCTCACCACATGCACAGTTGTATATGTATATATTTAAGTCTTATGGGCTTAAGGTGTTAGGTTTTGCACCTTTTTTATCACTGTTGATAGGATTTTCCTGAGTGGATTGAGTAACTTGGGAAACCTATCAATCTATTTCTTTTTAACCCCCCACTCATGGCCATAATGTATCAGTATTGAACATAGCCATTATTATAAAAGAAGAAGAAGAAGAAGAATACAGTTTATGTAAATTAACGTGTAAACATTCGAACCGGGAAAACACAGGTTTCCGACACGCTTACCTTAATGCCATCGTTAATCCAATTTTTATAACATATTAAGTTGACAACTTTTATCCGATGTTTATAACAAAAACGTTTAAACGATATGCACTTCGCCTTCTATCTTCCATGTCTTTATCGAAACTTAGTTCAAACCACACTATTTTATTGTATTCCTATCGAAATATACATTTATGCATGATAAACACACACTCCAAAATACGTTTTTAACACATAGTTTACTGTTAAAAAACACCACGTCCGACATGTCCTTACAGAGTTTAGATAAAACTTTTGTGTTTTGTCACAGAAATGACGTCACACGATGTACTTCGTAATATATTTCGTAATATAAAATATTTCTATCTCGGTGCGTGTAATGTGACGTCTTTAAAGGGGTCGAAGTAGTCCGGCTAGTATGGTAATACGGAATTGGAAACAGCGAGTAGCGTAATACGGGATTTTTATTTAAACGATTGATACAACCTGTATTTTGTTAAAAGCATTAAACAGGTATATAATAAAAAAATATGTAATGGTTGTATTACATTGGAAACAGGGTAGAGCATGTGATAAATATATATAGAGGATAATACACGGCTGAGTCGGACCGGGCAGTTATAATCGGCCCGCAGAGAGCATAACGGCCCGAGGGCTATATATATTGCACGTGTAATTTATTGTTTCGTGTTCAACTGGCGTGTTACTTAGACGTATTCTGTTTTTTTTATTTGGTATGTGTGGTTTCATGTACCTTTCGCTTTTTAGAGAGGTACGCAATTAGTGACGCTTTCTTGTTTTATTTTGGCATCCTCAACGTCGATAACTGGCGTATATTTACATGGAAAAAGTAAGCATTTTTTTAGTATTCCTTTTAATAAGCATAGTATTCCATTCCAATTCCAACATAAATTTGTTCATCATATGTGTTAAAAGTATTACACTTTGTAAAGAGTACAGTCAAATGGCTTTTAATACGCACACCGGATGTAAGCGTTAATTATGTGCGTAAACATTTAGATCACTGTTTATGTCGCCTTTGAGCTAATGACTTAAAAGGGCCTTTTCACAGATTTTGGCATGTATTGAAGTTTGTCATTAAATGCTTTATATTGATAAATGTAAAAATTGGGTATAAAAATCTCCAGTAAAAAAAAACAAGAATACAATTAAAGAATTTAAAAAAGTAACCCTCAACGGGGCTCGAACCACTGACCCTTGGAGCCATGGAGCAAAAGTCTACCGCTCTATCCACTAGACCTTCCGCTTTCATACCATGACGAATGTAATTTCTACTTTATATATGCAATCCTAGAAGTATAAAAAATACAACAGAATTCTCAAATTATTCAATCGTTTCGCATTGCAACGCTTTATAATTTTCAGGTTTTTAGATCATCAAAAGATGCACATAATGGATATTTTAGAGCATGGTAAATGTTCAGTACAACTGTTTCCTCATAAAATATCATAACTTCAAGTAAAATTTGCGAATCTGAAACACTTTTTTTTTCAATTTTGTCAATTTACCAAAGCGTGAAAAGGCCCCTTTAAAACTAAACAATTTGCAATATATAACATACTTGTTAACTGCAAATGAGTAAAAGTATTCAATGTACGCAAATGCTGATATTATAAGAGAAAATGCGTGATATCGAGTGAAAATACACGCTACTCCTTTGCGAAAATAACGAAAACGACGCCATCTTGAAGTCAGTTTCACCTAACTTCACTTTAACACAGTCAGTCCCCGAATACGCATGCCCCGAATACACATGCCCCGCCCCATTTATTCGCTCATATATAGAACGACGTCGTTTCATCATGCGACCTAAGGCGCGGAAGGACTTCATACGTTCAGACTAAAACTGGAGTAAACATAAGAGGTAGTAAAAAAAAATTCGTTTGATTTTCGACAGTATTTGAATTATTTTAAATTGTATTTATTATTGAATGCTCCTACTAAGCATTTTGTTAAATAAATAATTCATTGAATTAATGATATTTTTGGACCTGATTCACGTGCTCACATTAAAACAAAGTTCACTTGTTTAAATAATAGTAAATATTCAATTTCGTGGATATTTCAATTTCGAATGGATTGAAATCCACAGAGTCTTGTGGATTGAAATGTATTTTTGTTTATGGTTGATGCACGTGGCAACATGTTGATGCAAGTGCAACATTTAATCTTCAGATATTCTTTTTGAAAAAAAGTTTGATGTTAACCATTTTTGATCGACTTTTGTTATCGATATTTTATGACAATAATCCTGCTTTTTTAATTAAATGTAGTGATTTATTTAACATACTAGTACTTCGACCATTTCTTTCCATACATCTTTGTTTAAAGAAACATTTTACTCTGTTTGCAATTGTCTTGGTCGCGTTGTTGAAAATATCTGGCGATATACTAAACAATACTATGCTAAACATAAAATTTAAGATAATACCATAATGATCTGCGCAAGGCAAATAAACATAAATTGTAACTACAAACTGTTTGTACTAAATCGTGTTCAAATCCACTGTTATGGGATCACTGATAAGCACGCATACGAACAGTTTTGCTTGTTTTTCATCATAACTTCTATGAATTCAGTTATCACGGCATATTATGTTTCCTTGTAAGATGCATAATATATTTTTGCTTCTTAGACACATTATATCAACCATTTTAAGCTTGAAAAAGGAATAAGGTCTCCGTATTACTTATTCGAATGAGGAACTAGGAAAAGGAACCAACTTACTCTCCATAGAAAATGCCTTCTCTACCAAAGCGAGTGACTAAAAACAGAAAGAAAAACGTACTAGTGTATCATACACACTATCGTGACTTTTCATGACCGTGTAATATAGTCTTTTAAGGGAATGTTTACACAGTACTTACTTATAGAACAATAAAAATTGTCAATACATAGAACACGCGCTGTTAACATTCCCCTGTTTTGAACTCCCATAAGTCCCAACAATGACTGAGTCTTTTTGTAAATTTCTCTAGTGGTTTGAGTCATGATCGATGTGTGCGATATCAGTCACATGTTAAAGGGACCTTTTCACAGATTTTGGTATGTTTTGAAGTTTGTCAGTAAATGCTTTATATTTATAAATGTTAACATTGGATATTAAAACATCCAGTAAAAAATCAAGAACAAAAAGAAAAAAAAAAAGAAAAAAAGGTAGCCCTCAGCATGGCTCGAACCACTGACCCCTTGAGTCCTGGAGTAAAAAGTCTACCGCTTAGACCACTCGGCCATCCTTCCTGATTCAATGTCAGATGTATTTTATACTGTATATAAGAATCCTCGTAGTTTCACAAAATTTAACGACAACAACAGGACTCTCCAAATTATTAATTCGTTTCGCGTTGCAACGCTTTATAATTAACAGGTTTTTAAATCGTAAAAAGAGACATATAATTTTAGAGCATGGCAAATGTTCAGTACTACTGTTTCCTCACAAATATCGTTACTAAAACGAAAATTTGCGAATCTGAAATAACTTTTCAATTTTGTCAATTTACCCAAACGTGAAAAGCCCCTTTAAAATGTCAATAATTGAGACCCCGCTATTTAACTCAATTAATTACATGTATATCGCTTAATGGTAGATCAGTGCTATTTAACTCAATTAAGTACATGTATATCGCTTAAGGGTAGATCAGTACAACATTCTCGAAATAATCGTAACACGTTAACCTGAAAAGCAACACTGATGTATTTATGATGTAAATGTTTGCCAGAGATTTCGTGATGGTTACAGATACCACGTGAAACTTTAAATTAAACCAAATTCAGATTTCTCATGAAGGAATTTTTAAGGAATTTTGCGAAATTACTGAAAATGGTGACACAGTTTTACTAGAGGTCTTTAAGATGATAAAGGAAATGTGTGAAATGTCATTGTTTGATATAAATGAATACCTTATTATATTGCTTTCAGTCAA
The DNA here is from genome assembly GCF_020536995.1 of Dreissena polymorpha. Classification (NCBI taxonomy): domain Eukaryota; kingdom Metazoa; phylum Mollusca; class Bivalvia; order Myida; family Dreissenidae; genus Dreissena; species Dreissena polymorpha. The sequence goes on along the minus strand of NC_068361.1, from coordinate 48,525,861 downwards.
TGGTTTTTAACCGAAGTCCCGAGGGTAAATAACCCCATTGCTTTCAGTTTATTGTGTGGCTAGTATTAAAATAATACCATCGTAAACACATATAAATTGGTTTGTTCGTTTTATTTTGATATTTATTTTTTAATTTGAAGTTTTTAGATCATCTAATAATTGTTGACATATGAGCCGCGTCGAGCGAAAATGGGCTTTATTACCTTAGCGGCAAGCGTAGCCCCAGATCAAAATGCGCGATTAGGAGTCCGTTATAAACTAACGCAGTTTTTCGTGGTCTCGTTTGCGGACAGGGGAGCTCCTGATGAGACTGCGCGGATGTGCAGGATTGACTGGAGCCTATAAGTCCAATATGGCATAAGAACCATTGTTGGCATGACGCGGGGCATATTGTTAATTACATATATTTGACTTGATGACAATACAAATTGATTTCCTAGGCCATTTCAATATGTTAAGTATGAATAAGAAAGACATTTTATCTAACCAATTTACAAAGTTGAATATAACTTGTAGGTTTACTTGCGTTCACGAACAAAACTGCTTGCACTACAAGTTCATATATGAAAGTAATCTATCGGGCTCAATATGTTCAAATGTCAGGTACTATGTTAATGATTTTTTTTCAGATTATCAACCTAGAAAAATCTAAGTGACATCATCTTTATTGACAGCACACTGTGCGAATTAATGACCTCCGTTAATATTGACGCGGTCAATTTTCATGGAACATTTCATGAATCAATGGAGTTCTTAGTTCTTAAAAATGTTAAACTTTTTATGTTAATATTACATTAGTGTTATCATTGGATTTTAAATGTTATATTAACGTTTTAAAACAAAACAAAAAACGTTTATTGTCTCAATTCGTGAAGTATTAAACAGTGTGAAATATCTTGTAATAGTTCATATTGTAGCAGGTTTTCAAAGATGTACCATTTTATAAATACATTATTTTTAGTCTCATACATTTTAATAAGCAGTTAATCTTTTTGAAGAAAGCTGACGTCGTGTCGGGCATTTTATTAAATTATGTAAGCATTTTTTGTCATTTTGTAAAATCCCTGAAGAAATCAGGCGCTTCGCGTAGTCCCTAAGTAAAAAGCCAATTACGAAACTCTTGAATCGTTTAGGAATTTCGTGAATTTCCTAGGTTTAGGGGATAACAGTAACATATACAATTCAAGTAAACATGCAGATAAATATTACAAGGTCATTCATATTTTATGATACATGTTTATGATACTAATCTCTTACCTTTTAAATCTACAAGAATTCAGATATGAATTAAATGTTGTTTGTGAAGTTATGCCAACAAATCATAAAAACCAAATAAAAAAAATTCGTTGTTCATAACAAAATCAACATTGACCTTCATAATCGGTGTTTTCATTTTATTGAAAGCAAATAGTTTCCTTTCTCTTTCATTAAATTCGGCTTTCGCCAGTCTACAACCACGATCATGATCGAGTATCTGCTTGCGTTCGTCTTTCTTGTGAATGTAGGAAATACATTTTCCACCGATCCGACTAAGAATATCATCAACGGCAGTCCGACGACCACTGGGAAACACCCGCACCAGATTTCACTCCAACGCATTGTAAATGGTCAATCGTACCATATATGCGGAGGGTCCATCGTCGGGAGCAAGTGGGTTGTGACCGCCGCACACTGTGTGCAAGGCTTCAGGTTTGTTTGGCAAGGTTGTCGCATACTAAAAGCGATCAAGTGTAAACGATGATAAACGAATATCTGTTACTTTAAAAAAATGAATATCTATGAAGTAATTTGAGTATAGTGAATGTACCTTGCTGTCACAGTATCGATTAATTTATCAGCAAAGCCTAAAATGTGTGCAAACATAACATGTGTTATAGTATCCAGAAAACTATTTCAGAAAAAAATGCACTCATAGTGGTCCTGAACAACGGATCCTTGTTCTCCGATCAAGGAAGGAAACCATATGATGTCAACAGGATTTACACGGGAAGTAGACTTATTTTGATAAGGAACACAAGAAAGGAACAAAGTATTTAATAACATAATTTCATGCTGAACAATATAACAAACATTCTTAACTGTGTTTATTTTTATGTTAAACTGTGATTTATTTAATCTTTAATGAGCAAATCATAAAAATATCATCTGTAAAGTGTTAGTTTCATTGTGTTATTTTTAAACAACTGTGTAGTTGATTTAACAACGATTACATAATATTCCATAAACTATTATTATATTTGATGACTGCTCTTGGAGAACGGAGCTTAATGTATGTGCGTAAAGTAGCCGTCTTTTATGGTATTTTTCTTTTGAAGAAAGTCTCATATATATATATATATATATATATATATATATATATATATATATATATATATATATATATATATATATATATATATATATATATATATATATATATATATATATATATATATATATATATATACATGGTATATATCTTTAGTTATTTATTTATTTATATAGCACCCGCAGTATAGGAGAAACGACTTTCCAAACGATATTGCCCTTCTTGAGCTCAAAACTGACGCTGACCTGTCGGGAAAGGCCGTTGTCCTTGCAAATACTGGCGAGAACTTTGATGGCCAAAATTGTACGATCAGTGGATGGGGACTTACAGAAGAAGGTAATAATGTTGTATCAGTATTTCCGAGTAGTTCAAACGGATTGTATACCAATGATCAATATACCGACGTTTTAATTGCAGGCACTATACCTGACCAACTACAGGAGACCAACGGTGTCATCCTGACCGATACCGAGTGCCGTGTCGAATGGGGCCCATATTACGACAGCAGTGCGAACATCTGTATCGACAACAAGAACACCGGTGCCTGCAATGTAGGTTTGGGCAACCAACAACCAACAAATAATTACTTATGTTTAAATCAGTACTAGTTTTTCATCATACGGATATTGTAGTCTGGTTTAGACAGAATATACTAATTCTTTCTTCTATTGATTTCAGGGTGACAGCGGTGGCCCGATGGTGTGTTCCCGTGGCACGATTCCCGTGCTGGCCGGTGTGACCTCCTGGGGCGAAAGAATGTGTAACACCACGTTCCCAAGCGTGTACACCAGAGTGTCCACGTACAGGGCATGGCTCGACCAGACCATGTCCCGTTAAATGGGCGTTTCAGAGAATGGTTTTTCTGTAACTTTGAAAAGCCTTCAATAAAACAAATGCATCAATATGACAGGTTGTTTTTTGTGAGTACAGCATAAAAAGAGGTGAAAGGGGAATGTAAACCCAACTTTAGAGTTGTGTATATCTAGTTCGGTTTGCCCTCGAAAATAAAGTCACAACCCTGGTTAGTTAATATAGAAAAAAACAAACGAAACAACATGATAATATTCGTTCAAAAAGAACATTGTTTAAGAGTGAATACACTTGAAAAAAAATAAAGATATTTTATGATGAGTTTACAATGAATATTATGAAACTAACGAACTTCATCTTCGTTACATTGAACATGCATTTTAAAGAAAAAACAGTCGTAGCATAGCGTGTGTTTTTTTAAAGAAATGTTTAATATTATGACTAGGCAGATGCCTTAAAATAATAATTGAACAATCAAACCAGCCAGCCCTAAGCCATTAGATCTTAAATATATATAAAACGTATACTAATTTGAAATATAACTGATCATCCTCATCATTTGAGCCTCGGTCTAATAAAACTCTACTTTATCCATGAGCGCAAAGTGTCGTCCCAGATAAGCCTGTGCAGTCCGCACAGTCTAATCAGGAACGATACTTACCGCTTTTGTGGAATTATTCGTTTAAGGAAGGTATCTTCGTAACGAAAACCAGTTTATGCGGAGAAGTGTTTGCCCTGATTTGTCTGCGCGAACTGCATAGGTCTTGGACGACAATTATCGAGCATGAAATAAGCTCAGTTTTCTCTTAACGTGGCTCATTTGAAAGAGACCTTTTCACAGATTTTGGCATGTATTGAAGTTTGTCATTAATAGCTTTATATTGATACATGTTAACATGGATCTAAAAATCTCCATTACACAAAAATAATTAAATTTTAAAAAAGAAGAAAAGTAACCCTCAACTGGGCTCGAACCACTGACCACTGGAGTCCTGGAGTAAAAGTTTACCGCTGAGACCACTCGGTCATCCGTGCTAAAACAATGAAGAGCGTATTTTATACTGAATTTAAGCAATCCGTGTAGTTTCACAAAATATAACGACAACAACAGAACTCTTTCGCGTTGCAATGCTTTGTAATTTTCAGGTTTTTAAATCGTCAAAAAATGCATACTATGGATTTTTTAGAGCATGGTAAATGTTCAGTATTACTGTTTCCTCAAAAATATCATTACTAAAACGAAAATTTGCGAATCTGAAACCCCTTTTTAAATTGTGTCACTTTACCAAAACGTGAAATGGTCCCTTTTATGTATATATCTGTAGTCGTTGCGGTGCTGAACATGAAGTGCTCAAGCTGAGCTATTGCTATGAACCTATGTCTGTTCTTGTGCGTTGTGTGTCTTGAACTCACGACGCCACATTTTCAGCCAATTTGGATTGTACTTGGTAAAACAAAACAACATCTAGGCCGAGTTTGAATCTTGGGCACGTTTGTCCAAAAACTATGTCACTATGTAAAATCTATGTAAAACCTTGTTACCACTTTTGAGGCAATCATTTACGACGCAATATTGATAAACTTGGATAACATGTTCTAAGCTGAGTTTGAATCTGAGTTACGTGCGTCTAAACAAGCTCGCCAATTTCATAAGTGGCCTCGTTTATTATTCATCTTGGTGAAACTAAGAAAGACTGCGTATCTTTACGATATTTGGCAGCATTTATTCCTTCTTTATAAAGTACGGGTAAATGGTACTTTCCAAATCGTTCAAAAAAACAAAATTTCCCGATCGCTTAAAAAAAATCCCAACACGAAGGGAAATTGCGGTTGCTTCATTCAAAATCGAACTCTCGTGAGTGAACAAATCAAATAAATTAGTTGGTAGTAACCTGTTGTTCAATTAATTCGAGTTTGATACACTGCGGATACAATCTAAAGAGTCATTTCCGTTTCCGGCGTATTTTCGATGTCGTTTTTTTTTCTTGTTTTGAAACCAATTGTTGTTTTTACTGAAAGGTGACATATCAGAAAATTAGTTACGCAAACAAATAAATAAAACAACGTGGTCATCAGTCACATGGATTCGTTCCATTGACATTTGCTTCAAGAAAAAGTCTAAAGGATTTCTCAGTCAATTGAATTTGACAAAATGTCAATCCAAAAGTAAAAGCATTGATTCCGAACATGTCATGCAGACTGAAATTGTGTTGCTGCATTTTATGATTGGCAATCTGTGTCAAACCAAGCTCAGCGAGTAGATCCATCTCTGTCTGTCTGAACTCGAAGTGTTTGCTGCACTGGATGATTTGGTATTCGGATAATGGTCTTTAGACCAAACAGACCATACGGACCATATTTGCGGACCGTACAGACCATGTATGAGATAATTTTATACAAGAATTCACAAAATATTGTAATCATTAATTAAGTAAAATATTAAGCTGCTGTCAATACATATATTTGTGGTATTGCGAAGTTAAATGACACAGGTGTATAACATTCTTGCATAAAAACCATAAAAGAAACACATACAGTTTAACCATTACTATTTCCCAGATATTGAAGCAACACTTAGGCCGTGGTATTGACATAGCTCTTGAATTAAATCATCAATTAATAAATTGTTGTAGGTACTTTAAAAGGCATGCATTCAGATCTGATTGTGTATGAAACTTCAATTCCGCAGCTTACTCAAGGATAATTCAGAGAAATATTTACTTGTTAAAAACAAATGAGTGTATAAAAAACTTTACACAGAATAGCCAGTGACTTACGTTTACAGTTAATTCTATAAACTTAAGAAACGTTTTCAAGCTTTTATGCTTCCAGTATCTACATATTCCAGGTGGGATATAGCGTGTGGCCTTTCGAAAGTACCATGTTGATCCAAATGACTTTTGGTATATATTCAATAATGCTTCCTACCAAGCTATGATACTAGTATCAATGATGTCGTTGAATACTATTAACACACCTATATCACTTAACCATACGTTGTGTATGTGTATTGCATCAGTGTGTTGATCCAGAGGATACCGATGTTAACCCATTTATGCCTAGCGTCTAGAAAAACGGCCTTTGCAAACAGCGTAGACTCAGATAAGACGCCGCATGATGCGGCGTCTCATCAGAGTCTGCGCTGTTTTCTTAAAGGAATTTCTGTAAGAAAAATTCTAAATATAGAAATAAATATACTAGACATCCCTAATTTTGGAAATAAATTGATTCAATTTAGAAGGATGGGAGAGCCCACTAGGCATAAATGGGTTAACAAAGTTACCTTTTTATTGATTGTTCTATCCCACATAACCTTTTACATGTCTATTCCCCAGGTATGATGGCAAATATGATTCGCATACCGTCCGTCCATATGGCAGTCTGTGTTTTCAATATTGTTTCAAAACGCTTTCAGATAATGTCATGATTTTCGGTATGTGAGTACATGACTTACAGATCATGTTTGAATTACTCACCGGTCTTTTGATTTTTGATGAAGTTACGGGCCACGGACTAAACAATTTGTTTGTTTTTTAATTATACTTTTCTGGATTCTTTTTTTTATCAAAACGCACCCAGGTACTTACTTTGATGTGTAAGTCTATCTGCTTGTTTTTCGGATAAAGACTTAATTTTATTTAGGTCAATTGATATTTTACAAAGTAAAGAGCCTTGGAAATTTTATTAAATAACAGTTTCCGGGTTTTTACCTAAGTGCAGTAAGAAAATATGAAATTGCAGTAAGGAAATATGTAATTTACAAGCACAGCTCTTGTCTTTATCTTATCTTAAAAATCATCTATTTAAACATATTTTGTGAACCTATTAATAGACCCTTGCTAGAATGTCAATTATTTTTATATAAGACTCCATGTTAGCGTGACCGGTAGTATTAATAGCCAATGGCTAAAAACATTCTAATTATCTACTTAATTTCTGAAAATTATTTTGAAAAGGAGATGTGTCTGAGGCATAATTTTCCAAATAATATTTATTTTGGCAATGTATTTAGATGTCTCATAGGCTACAGTATTATCCCCCGCAAAAGGAGAATGGATTTATAATCGGCGTCTGTCCGTCCGTCCGTCCGTCGGTCCGTCACAAACTTTCAAATGCTATGCATCAGAAAATATATAAAATAATAACATGAAACTACAAAGGTACATAGATATCATTGCGGAGAAGTGCCAAGCAAAAAAACCATACCACTATATTTTCTTAAATATAGTTATCGCCCTTTGTTTTTGTGTATGATGTAACTTGTACGGGCTATAACTCAGAACCGAAACAAGATTTCAACATTAAACTTTTTGGCTATACTGATTATAATAAAAAGAATTGTCTTGCATTAGAATCATAACCATACACTTTGTTCAATAACAGTTTTGTTGTAGGATATTATTTGTCGGTGCAAGATTTTAACATAATATTGCATGGTTGTAAAGGAAAACGGCAAATGCATACAAACAATTGTCATACGTTTATTTATTGTTTAATGCTAATGCATTCATTTATCAAGGGATTTGCACCTTTCCATAAACAAAATGTATTTGGCTGTTGATATGTATTCAAGGATTTTCTTGTATTATTCAGTCATCAAGCATGTTGTATTTAGCAATAAACAACTTTATACAAAATAGCTTGCATATTGTAGATTTGATCTCACTACGAGCATTCGGTAATGTTTGGTTTGAAAAATATACATTAGTTAAATGTGTGTTTTAACTTTGTTATCAACCGTAAAAATAAAAATGATTCATGTAAATAATATGTTTACTGCCTAGCCATCATTTGAAAAGCTTAGGGCAATATCGATTTAACAAAATATATTTCACATTTATGGTTTTCTGTTTAACGACTGACTGAATACATCACTATACACTTACTCATCCCATACCTAACTTGTCTGTTTGATGTGAATATTTCCATGTCCACTGGCTGCTGCAAGAATTGCTATTTTGTCATGTACATCAAAATTGTATTTGATTTAAGTTTTAATTAAGTAGCTCTTTTTGGAGGTTTCAATGTATGTATATTATTAATTGAAATATTTTTCTGACTAAAATGAATTCATACAAATAAATTAAAATTTTTGTCGTAAATCAGCGTTGATTCTTGACGTATATTTATTAATTGTTTGGCAACAATTTTTCATATTTGATTAAATTCACTCATTTTGCATGTAAAACATGTCTTTTTTTTCAAATCAATTTTATTTCTAATTAAAACTTTATTGCTAGATTCAGTATATGAATACCTTGTAATACATTTGAAAGTTTAGTTGCTAATAAAAAATATACCAACTAAACATCGAGATTTGTCGGCATGAAATAAATTTCAACTTTGCTAACACATAAATTTATGAATTTCTAATTTTGTAAAAAAAACTTTGCCTCGAAAAGTGTTTATAAGATTTATCCGCGATAAATTGGGTGCGGAAGTCAATCTAAGAGGTAGGCCATTTTTATCACATGAAAATTGAGTCACGTTTGAAACATTAATCGAATTGTTTGAGACATACTTTGAAGAAAAAACTTTTTCCTGTCATCAAAGAAATTAGCTATTAATCCATATGCAGCTGTCTTCATTTTCAAGAAATTAACTTGAGAAATCAATTTGTTCTGCTTTCACTTTTGTGACACTCCCCTGAACAATCAGCGTTTTCAGAATGTAGGGCGTTTTATTTATCGCTCAAATACCTGTACTTTCATGACGTCTTAATGTTTTACTTATCATGTGTTTGAATGCATTATTTTTGTGTGACCTTTTAACACATTAGCTATAATAATTGTTGTGTTTGTATAATAGTTATTGAGAAATACTTTGAAGAAATGCATTTTCAATAATTGTAACTGCTTGTCAACAAAAACTTAAAAAACTGCATTCTCCTGCTTGCAGATCATACGGATGCTTTCCACGCGTTGCATGTCTAATGCGGCCTTCTTATGAACAGGAATCCAGCCCCATGACAAGTCCTTCCATTACGACCTGGCTCTGGACCTTTACACGCATTACACATCTCTTATCAGGCTATATGCTTATATCATTGTATGTTCGTTTATGAATGGCTTGGAAACAGCTGGAGGCTTGAATGATTTCCATATCTTAGTGTGCACGTATTTTGGTACTTAAGATGAACCAGTTAAATATGCATTGCAGATGAACCAGTTATCCTTTAACTTGCAAAACGTTTTTGTAAACAAACAATAGTATAAAGCATGAAACCAATGCAATTATGATATTGAGAGCGCTGTGTTGAGATGCAATAGCTGTAACAAAAATTTTAAATTATTTTT